>NC_043995.1:33221566-33266566 GCF_902150065.1 Myripristis murdjan | reverse complement strand
GTGTTCCTTTAATGAATCATCAGCACTCGTCCTGATGCCTGAGCATGAAAGCCTCATTAACTCTACTGCTAACGAGCTAGCATGAAGCGCTAATTAGCCCGGTCTAACGAGCTGGGAGCTAGCATGAAGCGCTAATTAGCCCGGTCTAACGAGCTAGGAGCTAGCATGACACTCTGTCTCTGTTTTATCTCTTAGCATGGAACAAACTCACGTGGAGTCCCATTATTAATAATATTATTAATATATTATTTCTTTCTGTATTTATTTCTTTTCTGTATCTGGTCTCGTGAAGGAACTGAGTTTGACAGGATAAAGACGTGAGTTCAAACAGAACAAGCAGAAACAGGCGGCGGCTGTCTGACCTGCAGAGGACCGAGGCTTCTCCGGCCGAGCGTCTGCACCTGCAGCACCACAAACACAGCATGAGAACATCAGGAGAACATCATAAGAACATCATAAGAACATCATGAGAACATCAGGAGAACATCATGAGGACATCATGAGAACATCATGAGAACATCACAAACAGCATGAGAACATCATGAGAACATCATGAGAACACCACAAACACAACATGAGAACATCATGAGAACATCAGCATGAGAACATCATGAGAACATCAGGAGAACATCAGCATGAGAACACCACAAACACAACATCATGAGAACATCATGAGAACACCACAAACACAACATGAGAACATCATGAGAACATCAGCATGAGAACATCATGAGAACATCATGAGAACATCATGAGAACATCATGAGAACATCATGAGAACATCACAAACAGAACATGGGAACATCTGCAGCAGAACGAGGCTGCATCGTGTTAGAAGGCTGTCGTGTTGATATTTTAGCTGTAGACCTGAGAGGAAAACGGTTTGTGTTAAATATCAAACAGACAGAAAACCTAATTAAAAATGAATTAGGCCTGGTGACATCGCATAGCAGCTAACATACCAATATAATGTTTATTTGCCTCAGTTCAACACATTTAGGTGAAGAAACACAGATTTATTAAAAACCAGAACTAAATGACCTGTCAACAAAACGCTAACTGACACTCATGTATCATCGGCATATATGAGTAAGCTTACAGGTGACGGCGCCCCCTGTGGCCTGAGCAGGTGCTGTGTTTCCGTCCCGGTCCACGCAGAAGCAGCGGGAGCCGACGCACTGCAGAGGCAGGAAGCCGCCGTCCTGCGAGCACGCCGGCACGTGGAGCTCTGCGCCGGCCGCCATGTTGCTTTTCACCTTCAGTGCCGCCGCTCGCTCTCTCTCACACCTGGACGAGCAGCGAGGCCTCCGAGCCGCGGACCGCGTCCCCGGGACCTCCTGCCCCCGCGGGTCGACGCACCAGCACTCAGCGGCCTGACACTGCACCTCCCGGAAGTCGCCGGCCGCCGTGCAGCTCGGCACGAAGACGGACGCCGCGCCCGGCTCGGCGTCGGCATCGGAGCAGGAGCGCAGCAGAGGAGTGAGCGCCTGGAAACACACACACACACACACACACACACACACACACACACCGGATCAGTAGACGTGTGTGTTGATGAAGCAAAACCTCACACTTTGACTGAAGAGGAAAAACTAAGTCAAAACTAAGTTTCTTTCTGCACCAACGTTAATATCACTAACGAAAACTAATGAAAAAAAGACTAAAAGTGAAAAAAACATTTTTGTAGACAACTGAAACTGTATTGTGCGTTTACAAAACTAACTAAAATATAGTTTTACAGAAAATATTTTCAGTTTTTAGTTTTGTCAGTTTGTTATCTGTCCTGAGTGAAATCAATTTTAATTATATTTTAAGTTTTTATTTCCTAATGTTTTATGACCTTTTTGAATTTTGAATATTCCAGAAAAGACTAAAACTGCCACTGAAACTGATAAAAACTAAACTAAAAGGTTAAAGGGCGTGTCCGACCTGCTGCAGCGGGGCGGCGTGCGAGCTGCCCAGCCGCCTCAGGGCGTGCTGCAGGGCGGACAGGAAGGCCGGATCCTCCAGGGCTCGTCCGACAGATCGGACCAGGTCCCGGTTCGCTCGGAGGCTGGCGGAGACGCTCTGGTCTGTGGGGGAGAGCAGGTTGGGGCTCAGGGCGCCTCGGGGCCCCAGCGCTCCGCTGAAGTTGAAGGCGGCGGCGTTCTTCAGGAACTTTCCTCCGAACAGGTTCTCCTGCAGGCGGCGAGGGGAGGAGCGGGCCAGCGCCTGCAGGGCCAGGCCCACCGAGGGGAACAGGCCCTGCAGCACCTCGGCCACCCGGGGCAGGAAGGAGGCCGGCTCCTGCTCCGCCGGCAGGACGTCCCTGAGGGGCCGGAGGAGCGAGCGGCAGGAGGCTGGAGCTTCACCTGAGGAGGGCGGGACGGGGGTGGGAGGATCCAGCGGGCCCGAGAAGAGCCTGGACAGAGCCACGCGACGCTGAGAGCGACAGTCAGCAGGGCCTGAACCTAGAGAAGAGAAGAGAAGGAGAAGAGAAGAGAAGAGAAGAGAAGAGAAAAGAAGAGAAGAGAAGAGAAGAGAACATAAACAAATAATTTAGCGATGCAGTTACCTCCCAGCCCCGTGGATGGAACCCCCAAAACAAAAAATCATCACCTTGATTCGTCTGTCAGAATTGTTGTAATCCTAATCTGCAAATTACCTCTGCAGGGCTCACGAGCTGTTGCTAAACATTTTGTGGAGATAACTGAGGGCAACCATGTGCAGTTCCACACCGGCTTCCAAGGGGCTAAAATACATAGCAAATATCAAAACCCCCTTTTTATGCTGTATTTCCACTGATGCTGTTCACAAACGTAAACTTAAAACTGAACGTATTCCTAATCTTAAATTTATTTCTGTTATGCCTCTTTCATATTTGTAACAGTCCTTTGTTTTGTAAAGAACCTGACACAGTACTGCACAAAATGCCTTGCTCAGAAGCACATAATCCAGTGTGCAAACTCTGGATTAGGATTAGACACTAAAGGCCCTAAACCAGGGGCCAAGGACCCCCAAACTGATCGAGTGGTGGAGCAGGGACCCCCTTCAATATATATTGTATAAAATTGTGTTTTATATTAAACCGGGCCTAGTGACATGTAGAAATGTACTTTGTTATTGTGCTTTCAACACTAAGCTGTTCAAATAATACACAGGTTTATTTATTCAGGTTTTTATTTTAAACGTGCGAGGTAAAGTGACAGCAAAAGGTAAAGTGGAAACAAAAATAAGTGATGGCCTGTTAGTGCCACTGCCATGAAACAACATATCTGTAACATTGCAAACAATACTGAACTATTCAAATAATTAAGAGAATCATGTTTTTATTTTATTTTATTTATTTTTTAACAAAGGTAGGCTATCTTCTTTTCAAATAATATTGCAGCGTGCGGCCTTGTGTGTGTCTGGGATGTTAAATTACAGCCAATAACTGATAAATCTGCTAAAGGAATCAGAGCTGGTGTTTTGTGGTTGCTCACCGCAGACCAGGGACTCTCCGCTCCGTCGTGTCCCGGGAACCTCCGCCCCGCTGGGGTCGACACACCAGCAGGCCCCGCCCGCCCGGCACTGCCTGCGGGAGAACGAGCCGCCGGCCTCGCAGGAGGGAACGAAGGCGCTGGACGCCTCCTCCGCCGACCTCCTCTCCTCCTCACAGGGAGTCGGACCTGTGGGCCGGTCAGAGGACTACACCTGCTTTAACCACTCTAAACCAGTTAAAACCAGTATAAACCAGCTGACTTTTATACAATCTTATGTCTGATGTTTCTAGCCATGGCCATATTAAACCAGTCTAAACCAGTTAAGACCTGTACATCTGCAGTGGTCATGAAGTTCAAATCCGCCCACATATATTTCAGTTAAAAGAAATTAAAACCAAAAAAAAAAAAAAAAAAAAAAAAAAAGTTTAAACCAGTGTGATCCAGGTTACATCTGTGTCTGAACTGGTATAAACCAGTTTAATGTGGTGCAACCAAACTGTCTGACCAGGGCCAGTTAACAACAATGTAAAGGGATTTAAAATGGATTTATTTCAGTGTAAACCAGTTTAACCCAGTATACAGCTGTCCCTCGCTATAACGCGGTTCATCTTTCATGGCCTCGCTGTTTCGCGGATTTTTTTTTAGTGCAATTTTGCATGTTTTTTTTTTTTTTTTTTAACAGCGCATTGTGTTCTGCGTCCTGATTGGCTAAGGGACTGTAGACCATTGTCAATCAGTCTCCTCCGTGCCGTGTCTCCTGTACAGTACAGAATGCGTTCATTCTATAATACTGGACTTATTTTTCTACGAAGGTTTGAACTTTGAGAGTTTAAACAAGAGAGAAAAGTGAGAAAATGTTAATGCCTGTCTGAGAAAAGTGTATAAAGTGTGTAGTGAGGGGTTTTACAGCTTAAAACATCTAGAATAATTGTAAAAAATAAAGGTGACTACTTCTCCCGTACAACTCCCGTGATAAACGAGGGACCGCTGTACATCCCCGTGTGCAGAGCCCCACGTCTTCAGGGTCTGCTCATAAAATAATCTGAAGAGATTTAAAGGACAAGTTCACTATTTTGGAAGCCAGGCCCCGTTAATGATGTTGTTTTTCTGAAACCAGCGAGCAGAAGCCGAGCAGCAGATCGACATCAGGCTCAGGATCAGGACCAGTTTGAACCAGTTTGTCTACTCAGATTTAACAGATTTCACCAGTGTTAGCCGGTGTAATCCAGTTAAAACCGGTGTAAACCAGTCTGGAGCCGTACATCTGAAGTATCCGGTCAGGGCCAGCCGGACTCCCAGCAGCCTCCTCTGCAGGACTCGGTAGACGTTGGACTGGGAGAAGGAGCGTCCAGTCATCTGGCCGGAAAAAGCCGTGTCGTACACCTCGGACAGGAGGAGCTCCACACCTGGACAGGTAGCACACACCTTCATCATCTTCATCATCTTCACTATCAACATCACTGTCACACATGTCATTGTGTGTGTGTGTGTGTGTGTGTGTGTGTGTGTGAACCTGTGTTGTCCAGCTCTCTGCCTCTGCTGTCTGAGCAGAAGCAGTAGGAGGAAACCTGAGGGAAGATCCTCCTGAAGCTGCTGAACGTCTCAAAGGCTTCTGGGAACCTGTGCACAGACGTTTAGAGAGACAAGGAAACACACTCATTCGTTTTACCGTGACACACACACACACACACACACAGGTGACGTGGTTGTTTGACCTGTTGAAGGCGTGCAGCAGGTCCAGCTCCGTCCTGTCGGTGGTGTTGATGAATTTGCACTGGACGGGCAGGAAGTCACCGCGCTCGTCACACTGGGGAGGGGAGCGCCCCCCGGAGCCGTGCAGGACACGCCGCGCCCTCACCTCGCAGCCGCCGGGACCTGAGGTCAGAGGTCAGCACAGACACTCCACTGAGTCCAACTCATTAATATTCATGAGGGGGGTGCTGTGATTGGTTCATCTGTCAGGTCAGTTATGGAACTTAACCTGAAGATTCACATGGAAGTGAGGACTGTTTAGACTCAACAAACAAAAAAATGGAGTAAACACTAAATTTAAGTGCTGAGTCTACGTGGTTCTCATCACTGACCTGACTCACTGATAAATTCTGCGCCTGTTCCACTCGTACTGTCAGCTGAGTCTACACAGTCCTCACTAGCTCTCATTTTTGTGCAGTGCACCTTTAACCTCTTGTCAGAGTACTAGCTCTGTTAGCACACATAGGTGTGGTAGTAGAATTGTTTTTATTTTTATTTTTTAACCTTTATTTACACAGTGTAGTACGCTGAGCACATACACCTGGCTGCTTCCTCAGGTACTGGCAGTAGTAGTACCACTACTATCAGTACTATGAGCAGGTCCACTATCATGTAGAATTAGTAGCATCCAAAGTAATATCCTCAGTAGCAGCACTAGTACTATCTGTAGTACTGTCAGCTGCAGTAGTAGTAGTGACAGTACTAGTAGCAGCAGTAGTAGCAGTTTTAGTTGCAGTAGTAGTAACGATAGTATTAGCAATAGTAGGAATAGTAATAGTAGTACTAATAACAGTAGTAGTAGCGGTAATAGTAAAAATATTAGTAGTATTAGTGGTAGTAGTAGTAGCAGCAGTAGTAGAGGAAGTAATGGAAGTATCAGCAGTAGTATTAATACTGGTATCAGTAGCACTCTCAGTAGTAGTAGTATCAGTAGTACTGTGGTGCGTACAGCGCTCAGGTCTTCCTCTCTGTCTGGTTCCATACAGTTCCTCTCCGTCCTGGTCCACACACCAGCAGCTCCCCCTGCTGGAGTCACACTGAACTGCCTCAAACTCTCCTGACGGGCTGCACCGCAGCGCCCCCTGCAGCTGGCAGGGGGTCGGACCTGCAGGGAGTGAAATACATTTATCAATATGGAATATATAGATACATCAAATATATATATATATAGTGTGTGTGTGTGTGTGTGTGTGTGTGTGTGTGTAGAAGTTCTGCTCACAGTGAAGTGAAGAGCTCTTGGTTCGAGTTCCAGCGACCTCTTGACCTTCTGCATCAACACACCAACACTCCTGACCGCGCCCACTACACTGCACAGGCCTGCAGGCGAGCACACACACACACACACACACACACACAAACATACACACACACGCATGCATGTGTGCGCATACACACACACACACACACACACACAGACACACACACACACACACACACATTATAATAATATTCATATAAAATGTAACATTTCATCGTGCAGACGACTTCATACAAACACAGACAGATACCTGAACCTTCCATCCTCCATACAGTGGGGGATGTGGTCTTGTTGCTTAGCAACAGCCACGCCCCTTAACGACTCACATCGGCTCAGGCTGTCTGACTCCAGCTGGTACTCTGGAAAAACAGTGACATCATCAGCAAACACTGACATCAAGAGGAAACAGTGACATCATCAGCAAACAGTGACATCATGAGGAAACAGTGACATCATCAGCAAACAGTGACATCATGAGGAAACAGTGACATCAAGAGGAAACAGTGACATCATCAGCAAACAGTGACATCATGAGGAAACAGTGACATCATAAGGAAACATGACATCATCAGCAAACAGTGACATCGTGAGCAAACAGTGACATCATCAGCAAACAATGACATCATCAGCAAACAGTGACATCATAAGGAAACATGACATCAGCAAACAGTGACATCATCAGCAAACAATGACATCATCAGCAAACAATGACATCATCAGCAAACAGTGACATCCTTTGGTTTGGTTGGTTCATCGCAGAACTGGCAAAAATTCTTTCATCTCTAATGGAACCTGGAAACCTGGAAAAGTCGTCAGCGCTCACAACCCAGCAAAACATTTTTAATTCACGCAGCAGGAGCAGCGTTTCAGCGTTTCAGCGTTTCAGCGTTTCAGCGTTTCAGCGTTTCAGCACTTGGTGGCGCTCAGCATTCCTGTGACCCCGATCAATCGATCAGCAGCCATCAGTCAGCAGCTGATTGATAATCCCCAGCTGGTTTCAGTGTAGAATAAAGATGTTTATAGCAGAATTATACAAACAGAGTTTAACACTCTTTAATAGCAGTTGTAGGTTGACGGTTCAATATTCAAAACTTTATGGCCATATCAACTTATTTAACTGTAATTTGTGTTAACGAGCTCACTGACGTCACACAAAGTAACAAAACCAGTCAGTCAAAGGCTCACAACACAAAGGTCAAAGCAGAAGAACACCATTTAAAAACCAGCCGGTAAATAAGAGCGAGAACGTAAAGCAGAAAACAAAATCCAGACAGAAGAACATGTCGAGACAGACAGGTAAACAGAAAGGTAACCAGACAGGTAGAAAGACAGGTAAACAGACAGACAGGTAGTCAGACAAGTAATCAGACAGTTAAACAAATAGGTAGATAGACAGGTGGACAGACAGACAGATAACCAGACAGGTAGACAGTCAGGTAAACAGACAGACAGGTAGACAGAGAGATAACCAGACAGGTAGACAAACAGGTAACCAGACAGGTAGACAGACAGGTAACCAGACAGGCAATCAGACTGACAGGTAGACAGACAGGCCAACAGACAGACAGGTAAAGAGACAGGTAGACAGACAGACTGGTTGAAAGAGAGATAACCAGACAGGTAGCAAACAGGTAACCAGACTAGTAGACAGACAGACAGGCAGACAGGTGCGCAGGTAGACAGCTCACCTGAGGCCTTGCTGTGCACCAGCTCCAGGCAGCAGACGACGATGCAGGTGATGCGGAGCCAGGCCATCGTCTCCGTGGTGACGGAGCGGCGCTGACTCGGCTCCTTTATACCCTGAGACCTGCTGAGTCACCATGAGCAGGAGCCACGGGACGCCACGCCTCCCCCTCCTCGTCCTCCTCTTCCTCCTCCTGCTCCTCCTCTTCAGCGTCCTCGTCCTCGGCCGGGCAGGCAGGTGAGGAGCCGTGCAGCGCTCTGATTGGTGGAGAGCCTCGTCCTGCACGTCTGAGTGGCTGAGAGGCCCGACACGCCGCCTGCTCTCTGTTCTCGACTGTTCTGTAAGGTAAGGTAAGGTAAGGTAACTTTATTTATACCCGGAGGTAGATTTGGGTTGCAGCCAGTGAGCCTACTGGACCACCTTACTATCTGACTGAGGGAGTTCTTATTTTTAAGAGACAGATTGCCATACCAACACACCAGGCAGAATGATACTATGGCTTCGATAAAAGCACGATAAAAAAGAGTCAGTAGGGTTCTATCAACATGAAAAGAAGACAATTTCCTCAAACAATACAAACGCCGGTTTCCCTTTTTGAACACAGCTTCACAGTTTGCCTCAAATGTAAGCTTGTTGTCAATGATTGTGCCAAGATATTTGTATTTTTCCACAAACTCCACTATCTGACCCCTTATTTCTGTGGGCGTCTGGACCTGGGACTGTTTTCTAAAATCAATGTGCATGTCTTTAGTTTTTGTCACATTCATCTGCAAGAATGATTTGTCACACCAGTCTGTGAACTCCTGGACTATCGGGCCATGACATACTTCATTACCTTGAAGAAGACTTACAATGACGGAATCGTCAGCGTACTTCAGGATGAATCTGTCCGCCCTGCTGCTGCGACACATGTTTGTGTCTAAAATGAACAGAAGAGGGGACAATACGCACCCCTGGGGGGAGCCCGTAGAGGTACAGCTCTGGTCAGATAAAGTGCCATTGACCCGTACTCTCTAGCTGTGTCCCAATTCAGGGTCTGCATCCTTCGCAGTCCGGGTCCTCCGAAGTCCGGGTCCTTCGGAGGACCCGGACTTCAACCGAAGCATCCTCCCCCGTCAACTAACGGCAACGAAATGGGACGGTCTAGCCTTCGGAGTATTTCCTGGTTGCGTAACCGCCGTTACTGCCGTTTCCATGACAACAAACTCCGGAGACCAAAATATAACATTTCTTTCTGTCAGACAAGACAGAACAGGGGTTTTGGTTTAACATATATGGCGTTGGATGTTCAAATGAGTAAAAAACGAATATTTATAATGTGAAATCTGAACTTTTCTCCGACTGAGCAGCAGCACGCAAAGCATTTTGGGATACGGGAGCCTGAGAAGGATAGTCGCGGTGCAGCCTTCGAATCGGCTACCAACGGCTGGAAAGAAGGCCGCATTTGAAGTGCGCATTTGAAGGATCCTTCGACTTTGGATGAATCGGGACAGGCCTTCGCGCAGTGCTGTGACGTAACTGGCCTTCAAATGCAGCCTTCGAAGGATGCAGACCCTGAACTGGGACACAGCTTCTGTGTCCTGTTAGTTAGAAAATTTAGGATCCAGCCCACAAGGTTATTACTTATATTAAAATGTTCCATGAGTCTATCCGTTAGGACATGGGGTTGAATTGTATTAAAGGCAGATGTAAAATCAATAAATAAAAGCCTTCTGTTCTGTACAAAGTGCGGGCTGACGGCCAAACAAACTGCCTGTTCTAGTCTGTTCTGTTCTATTCTGTGTCATTTTTTCTATTCTATTCTATTCTATTCTATTTCATATTTTTTTTACAAGTTTATGATAAGCGAGGAAGCAGCTGGTGTCTGAGCGGCTGAGCTGGAACGTTCTTTAGGACGAGGGTCACTCGAGGATTTCAGACGCTCTGAAAAAACAAAACAGCTGTGACCCGCCGACCAAAATACATGCACTGTTTTCCTGACCCTCACCCCCCCAGCCCCCTCTCCCTGGATCGCCCCCCCGAGCGTCCAGCAGGTCACATGCTCAGTCTGTGTTGTTCTCCCAGCTGGGTGGAGGAACAGCCCTGCCAATAATATCAATAAACTCAACTTTCCTGTGTTATTGCCTTATTAGTTTTTTCCCCATGATTCTGAAAGTAATGATGTACACACACACACACACACACACACACACACACACACACACACACAGTCTGAGGTGAATCTATGACCTCGCTCTGACTCGCTGATGAATATTATATTAGATCGTGAGCAGCTCGTTTTGATTCAGCTGTGATATCAAGGACTTTAACTCATTTCAAACTTGGTTTTCGTTCCTCACGTCAACGAGCTGCAGGAGCGACAGAGCGGCTGGAGGAGGTGAAGAACAGACAGGAGGACAGGAGGACGCCTGCAGGACTTCAACAGGAGAAGAAGAACAAGAGAACAGAGCGGGAAGAAGAGGAGGAGGAGGAAGAGGAGGAAGAAGAAGAAGAAGAAGAAAGGGAGGAAGAGGAGGAAGAGTGTCCCTGGCTGCTGCTCGTCCATCCAGACCAATAAAATTTGTTTCTGGTGATGTCATCCTGTTACACAACACACACCGCTCTCCTGGGCTTTTTCTGACACACACACACACACACACACACACACACACTCACACTCACATACATACACACGCACACTCACACACACACATATGTACACACACACACACACACACACACACACAGACAGACACACACACACACACACTCACACTCACATACATACACACGCACACTCACACACACACATATGCACACACACACACACACACACACACACACACACAGACAGACACACACACACACACACTCACACTCACATACATACACACGCACACTCACACACACACATATGTACACACACACACACACACACACACAGACAGACACACACACTCACACACACACACACTCGCTCATGCACATATGTACACACTCACACACATACGTACACACACGCACACGCACGCACACAGACACACACACACACACACACACACAGACACACACACACAGACACACAGACACAGACACACACACACACACACACACACACACACACACACACACACTGGCCTGGGTTCACCCAGAACCTTCCAGAAAATGAGGGTTTGTCAGGTTGTGTAATCCCACAATGCAGTGCGGCACCTCGCGCTGCCCCTCACCCGTCTCAGAGTTCACACTCATAAACTTTATTGACACAGGCCTGGCTGCAGGCAGAGGGGAATTCAACCCACAACCTGCAGAGCAGACGGGCCAATCAGATCACAGGAAACTGTCCAGCCCGGACTCGTCTCTCACATTAAACTGTTTCCTGTTTTTATTTTTTTTGTTTTTTTATTTCTCCTTCATTTGTTTTTCTCTTGTGTTTTCTGATGGTTTGTTTCCTGTAATCTCCTCTCACACCGACACTGGGATTAAATAATCTGCAACTTCAGTGTGAACGAGAAGCCAAGTCTCATTATGAGCGGAGCCAGGCAGAAACACTCACACTAATACTATTACTAGTATTAATGCAAATACTACTAATAAAAATACTATCACTAATAGTAATACTGGCTACTAATAGTAATTCTACCAGTACTTGTAGTAAAATAATCCCATATTACTTGTAACCTGATCAGAATATGTCATCAGGCTCAGTGTTTTACTGATCAGTTCTATAATCGATCAGTTCGATCAGAGGAGAATCATCTGCAGATTAACAGCAAACTCCGCGCGCGCTCGCGCTGTCACACGCCAGTGTTTTCGCGCGCGTTGTCAACGGCAACGAGCATCACTTCCGGGGTGAGAGGACAGCGGACGGGCTCAAGATGGCGGCGCCCGACGAGTTGTTTTGCTGGGAGGGGGACTGGGGCCTGCCGTCCGTCAGCCCGGACTGCCTGGTGGTGCTGGTGAGTGTCCGCCGCCGCCTCGGGCCGCTTCCAACCGGCTCCTTATCCGGATCCCAGCCGGAGCCTCGCGGTTAACCCGCCCGCGCCGCCCCGCCGGGACAGCTAGCATTAGCTTAGCATGCTAAAGCGGACGGGACAGAGCTCTCTGACATCCTGGACGTGCAAGCCCCGCCCTGCCCGCCTCTGATTGGCTGGTGATCGTCTCCCGCGGTTGAGGTTAGCGCTGCGGTTGGCTGAGGGTTGACGTCAGCCAATCAGAGATGGCGTGGGGGGCGGGGCTTCCTGTGACGTGCAGGTCCAGTCTGTCGGTGCAGTTTCTCCCAGCGCGCGGGCGGTTTGCTGTTTATTCTCTGCGCTCAGCTGCTTGTTTACTTGTTTGTTTACAGTGAATGTTTTGTTGTCATGAGCCGCTCCCATTACTGAGGGTCACAGCTTCTTCACTGAGGAGGCAGGAGGGAGTGGAGGAGCGTCATTAGCCTCCACTGAGCTCAGTCACCATGACCAACAAACACAACATGCAGACAGTCAGAGCCACAAAGGGAGGCTCCTGATATTTTGCACTTTCATATTTAAAATAAATCTACATGAAACACTCACTCCAAAAATACACTGCCAGTCACAAACTAGCATATTCTGGCGTCAGATCAGTTAAAATCTTTTCACTTAGCAATATAAAGTTATGAAATACTAGCTGATGATGAACTGGCAAACACATAATTGTGGTTAATGATTTAATTGTCTTTTTTTACTAATATTACTGTAGAGGCTTATTGTTGCTCTGATGACAAACAGGTAAGAGAAGAAGACAAGAATGCTGTGCAAACCCAACCACAGTGCACACACTATGCAATACTTCAAAAGGGCTTAATCAACAGAAATAATATGTGACGATAATAAAACAACCACAGCTTTTTCTTTTAAAAGGCCTGTAAGGTAAAATGTTTGTACCTGACAAGTTTCGGCTACCTTGCCTGTGCAGCCTTCATCAGAGGTGTCACGTGATGCTGGTGTGACGTCTTCTGTGATGTGTTATATGGATTTTGCCATCCCACCTGAAGTGATGGGATGGCGGTGTGTGTTACAGGCCTTTTAAAAGAAAAAGCTGTGGTTAACATTCATCTGTAGGCCAAATGAACCTTTTTAATATAAGATAATAAAACAAACATAAACACAGGGAGTCACAACATCCCAGCTGCTTCAGACGGACAAAGCCTGAAATAAGGTCACAATAAAACAAAGCTGGATAATAATAATAATAATAATAAAAACTTTAATCTGTAAGAGTTCTGATGAACAACTTGATCTGAAATTCTCAAAGCAGCGAGACAGTGAGAGACGGGCCGTGTACACACACACACACACACACACACACACATATACACACACACACTATCAGATGTGTGTGTATGTGAGTCATAAAATCAAATTAATTCCACTCAGTTCAAGTCATCAGCACCACCTGATCATGTGATGAACTGGCGCCGCGCTGTGCTCATTAGGCTGAACCTCGGTGAAGCTCTGTGCTTCTGTTGTTGGACAGTCTGTTTTCTGTTCATCACGTCTCGTCCGTGTGTCTGAGCCGCCGGGGCGAGCCGACCTGGCATGTATCAGCGGCTGGATGTTCATCACAGGTATCTGGAATCACATTTTGACCCGGTATCGACCTCCGTCCTGCGTCATCTGATCTCCAGCTGCCAGCTCGCAGCTCAAAACACCAGCAGTGTGTCTGTGGTTACCATGTTGTTACCGTGGCAACACCAGTTTCAGATCATGTGGTGTAATCTTTGCCGACCCGCCTGAAGGACAGAAAGGTTACTGATTTTTTTTTTTTATTATTTTTTTTTTTATATACTGGATTTAAAAGCTTGTGAAGGAATTTAAAGACAAGAAACCCGATTCAGCATCACTGATCTGACCTTTAAATATAATTATATATCATTTTGATCATTATAATTTATATTTGCAGATTTTAAGGTGATTTTTTTTCTCCTGCTTTTCAGTTTTTTCTTCTATTTTTTGCAGTTGTTTTTACCAGTAAAAGCAGGCTTTATTAAACATTTGTTAGTTTAAAGTTCTGCAATAGTTCAAATTTACTGCCAGTCAGCCTCAGCCCTAATTGTCAGTTGTTTGTGTCCTTGATTACTAACAAGGTCATTCCATGTAAAATCAACCAATTCAGGAAAGAAATCCCACCAGACCCCCTGAGAATCAGATGATTTTTTGTGTTTTTAATGAAGCCATGCAAAATCTGACACTCACACTATGAATGTTTTCTGAGTTACAGCTCCTCAGAGTTCGTAGGGGCAGGTCCAAATTTCACACTTTTTTTATTCACGTCATTTTTTTTCGAGCGTTTTGAGCCTCATTCCTATCAGAGATGCCTCATGAAACTTTTAGGGCTGAAAAACAAACTTGAGCTCTGTTCAGAACTGCAGCCCAGTCAGTTTGACATCCATCCTCAGTGTCACAATCCTGAACCCAAATCTGATTTTTATTCAACACGAGTTTTTCTGTAACTGACTTTGAGCATCAGTGTGTTGTGAAAAATGACAGTCTGAGCAGCAGAACTGGAGCAGTTTAATGTCGGAGCCTCAGGGGAACAGAGAGCAGCGCCGGTGTCCTGGAGGTGTCGTGTGTTTTCTGATAATTCATCAGAGAAAAGTGGTAAAAGTGCATTTTGGGACCTGTCCTCTCAGGGTCCCGTCAGCGTGTGGGACAGGCGGCGGCTCAGACAGGTTGTGGCAGATGAAAGCTCTCAGTGTGAGCGAGACCAGGCTCAGGTCCCAGCCAGGATTCCCTCTGTGTGGGAAGAACTCGTTGAATTTCCATGGAAGGACCCAGTCATCGGTGCTGTCTCAGTATCGGCCCTGAAAATTCAGTATCGGTCGACCCGTGAGGCGCGGCCACCCAGATGTCTCATGCAGACCGCCGAATTTCCATGAGTGATGTCGTCCGGAGTGTGTGCCGACAGACTTCAGGGGCTCGGGCAGATTTGGACATGTTGCTGTTGGCCTCACATCACTCAGCAGGAGCGAGGCAGACGGAGCGCCGGGGGAACCGACTCCTCCCCGCCGACTCCTCCCGGCCTGCGGTTTCCAGGCCTCCAGCGTCCGGCTGCCGGTGACACTCGGCCGCGCTGCCGTCTGGAAAGCTCCCGGTCGACTCGCACAACAACATTTCTTTGTGTTGCGCTAATTCAAGCCAAATGTGTCTGGCTCGCTCCCGGCCTCCTTTTGCAGGTCAGGATGAGCGAGCGGGACGACCTGCGAGTCACACGGCGTCAGCGCGGCCTGATTCATCTTCATTAAAACATGACCTGCTGCACTCCTTTAAACCTGGAGCTGTTTGTCATTCACCGGAAAAATGCCACGAGTTTCTGCTCCGACTGGAAAGCTGAGACTCTTGTGGATTCAATGAGCCACATTTGATTCCTGTGTGATGATGTTGGCCCCCATAGCAGCCATTTCACTGCAGGCAGAGACTTTTGTCAAACTGGACGTCGCTGGAGAAAATGACCTCTAGTGACCTCTAGGAGAATCACAGCCTCATCAAACTTTACACACACAAACTAGAGGAGGATTCAAAACTAAAATCACAATAAAAAGTAATATTGGACCACAATAATAGAATCACAATTGGACCTCTCTCTCTCTCTTCAAGTAGGGATGGCACTCAACACTAAAATTCACTATAAATGAGTACTGATTCAGTCTGTAGATTTCACGACACTGAACGGTTTTGGATCCTGCTCTTTTTTTTTTTAACCCTGCATGGTGGAAAACAGCTGAGTCATCCTTCCAGAGTCAGTGATCTTGAGATTAGAACATGTGATGAACATCTGTCCTCAGTGAATACCGTCTCCAGCTTTACTGAATCTCACCCCTGACAGATACCCCCTGTTACAAAAAAGACTAAAATTACCACTGAAACTAATAAAAACTAAACTAAAACTAAAACTGAGCATTTTCCAAATATAAAAACTGATCTCAATTAGCAAACATAAAAAAACGACATAGAGCTAAACTGAAATTGGAAACGAAGAATCAAAATGAATGAAAAATGCAAAACTGTAATAACCTTTGCGTTGGTGCAATCTGAGCCCCCTCGTCTTTTACCCCCAGAATAAAATCAAAATATGTCTGAAATAAGTGCAGATTATCGACTGAGGGGCGAACACGTCATAAAAACAGAAAAATCCCAGGTTCTTGCAGGAAATCAGGCGACGTGTTTCCGTGTGTTTCTTCACTCTGACTCAAAAACACCAGAATACATGAGTTTCCATGGCAACAGTGATCTGGTTTCTCCTGCAGAAATCCACCTGTGCTAACCGGCTTTCTCCTCACTCTCTTTGACCCGATTATAAAAACTGACCGTCTGTTTCCATGGTAACTCCCAGATCAGAGAGTAATCTGATTACTGAAGTGACTGAGGACACAGTGACTTTTTTTTTTTTTGGACAGGAAAAACTCTCGCTGTGACTCCAGCTGTTGTGGTTTGTCTCTTCTCTTTCATGACAAATCCTCTGCTGAAGGCAACAAGCTGATTCCCCTGGAGGCTGACCAACGGCATTCTGGGAAACGTAGCATTCACTGACTGCAGGGTGGGGGGAAGTGGGATTGCCAGAGGAGTAAATTACAGCTCGCCTGCACTAAATATCTTTTGGAGGAACAGCAGAAAGAGGATTTAGGGATTTAATATTCATGCTGAAGCCTTCCACAGAGTGTTGGCCACGGCGTCAGCTGTTAAGTGGTGGTACTGAGTTTTTATTATCAGTGATTTTATTGTACCACGTTACTTGCCAAGAAGCTGACAGCTGGCATGGTAATGGAGCTAGGCTAGTTTTGACTTGATACTAGAAGCTAACAGGAACACAGCTGGCCCGTGTTGCATGACTGTAAGGACCCTCGGCGATCAGAGCCTCGCTTTGGACCAGCTGGCTGCAGGTTTCAGGAAGTTTCAACCTTTAAATCCCTCAAATTTACTTAAAAGGCTGAAATAAAACCTTCAAAATGGATCACTCAGCACTTTTTTCCAGAGAAGCTCCTCTCACACGTGCTCTTGTCTTTGTCTCCTGACTTCATTAATACACAACATAGTGAAGATGTGTCCCAAGCTGACATAGTGTGTGTGTGTGTGTGTGTGTGTGTGTGTGTGTGTGGTGTGTACAGTCAGTCTGAGGTTTGCTCTGCCGTCCTGAACGGGGAACAAACGTCTTCACACATCAAACGCTGACATCATGGCTGCAGATTTACGAGGAAATTCCTCCTCATTTTTCCTGGTTGTAAAAGCCTGAAGAGGAGCTGCAGCCAGAGTAAAGCTTTCATACTGAGTCACCGAAAACTCCTCGAGTCACTCCGCGGCTCCGGCGCTGTCCAGACAGCTCCCTCACTCCCTCCGTCCAGGCAGGACGCTGAAGTTGACCCTGAAAACTCTTCAGGAAAAACCTGAAAAAATCCTGAACGTCCTCCTCTAAGCGCTTTGTTTGCTCTTGTCAAAAAAAAAAAAAAGAACAGCGTACCTCATGTGCCTCAGTCCTCTGCTCTCATGTCTTTTTCCTCTTCTGGATCCAGAGCTCAGAGTAGAGACGTGACAAGAGTCAACTTTTTAGCGCCTAGTCAGTAACAAATTTAGAAAGAGCTACGAGAACGAGTGTGTTTTTCCAATTCATTTTGGAGTCTTTCTGCTTTATTAGATATAGATAAGTGCACATTAAAGTGCCACATGAAGTGCACCCACTCTTCTATTTTCCTTGGTGCAGGCCAGGTGACGTTGTGGCTCAGCTCCTCCTGTTAGCTTAGCATAAAGACTTGAAGTCTATGGGAGTTGTTAGCCTGGCTCCCTCGAAGTGAAAAAATAAACGTTCCAGCCGGTCTGAAGTGTCTGATCTGCACACTGGATCGTGTGGATTTCAAATGCATGACCTAAAATGACTCTCTTTTTTGTTTGTTTTTTTACATTTCAAGATGTGTCGAACATCTTGTCTCAAAAGGCTGGAATATTCCTTTAAGGACAGCCCTAGCGCAGCGTGGATTAGGGTTGGCCGTTTTCCAGATTTTATGACCTTTAGAACGTTCTCAAATTCTCCTGACCGAGTTCTGCGCTCGTTGCTCAGTACTGCCTCCGGCCACAAGGTGGCGATCCTGCAGCACGTCACTGAGCGTTCCAGGTCTGAAGAGACAAAGGTCGGCGTATTCTATGAAAAACATGACTCTGTTGTTTCTCAGCAGTGCGTTGGCCCCAGGTGAGGCGGATGGATACACACCCAACATGTGGTGGTGGTTTGCTCGGTGCCTCTGAGTTCATACGCCTTCCTCAGGGCGGATGGATACAGTCTGTCGGTGTTCTTTGGCAGGAAATAGTTCCTAAAACTTCCAGCCCCACAATCCCGGTGTGTCAGGGCGACAGGAGACACAGAAACTGGACACACTGAACAAGGAGGGAAAGTATTTCCCTTTTTTAGTATTTTGGGTGAACAGTCCCTTTTTTGAATATCAGCTGTCGTCGGCCACGGCTACAGGAACGCCGTCTGGAAAACCCGACATGACATCTGATCCCTTTTCCACATTTTTTTCCTTGTTCAACTCTTCAGTGATGTGATTTTATACAAATTAATTCTTTGTTAGCGGGCGGTGATGCGTCCCAGAGGTTCGGGTCAACGTTAGCGTCACGTCATCAGCCTGAGTTTTGTCCCATGATGCTTTTCCACCCAGACGAGACCCGAGCTCTGGAGGAAACATGAACTCTGGGAAGTCTTTGTCAAGGAAGCGGAATAAACTCATGTGCCCTGATCCTGTGGAGGGAAGGAGCCACCACTCTGCTGCTGTTTGACTCAGCTGTCAGTCAGAGTGAAGTGTGTGTGTGATGTGAACGTGGCGGCAGCAGGAGCTGTTGAGTGAGTTTTCAGCAGAGAGGACAGTGTTTGGTCCGTGTGACTCTTGAAAAGCTGCTCAGAGTAAGTCGGTGAATGTGATTGGTTAGTTCCCCCGGTCGTCGCGTTGTGCGCCGCCGGCTGTCGTCACGTCGCGTTTGGCTCGGCGCGTTCAGGTTTTCTGATTTTGATTAATTGTCAGGCGCTCGGTTTGGTTCTGCAGCTGCAGTGGAGGTTTTGCATCGGTGGAAAATATGAGCCGTGTTTTTAATTATTTGAGGCGTTTGTGTTGCTGTGATGTGCCGGCTGGGTCACGTCTGCGTGTCAGAGCAGTTTAACGTCTGTCTGTCTGTCAGACGGCCGCCGACGCCGCGCTCTCACCACCGTAACGCCATGATCACGCTGCACTGCCGCTGACCTCGATGACCTCGATGACCTCTGACCTCCGTCCACGGCTGAACTGTCAGGGTCTGCACATCCTGGAAAACCTGGAAAAATGTATTGGTTTTCCAGTCGAAGAAAACACCTGGAACTTTGAAAAAAAAATGATAAAAACGTCCTGGAAACATAAATGAGATCCTAGAAAGTTACTAAATTGAGAAGAGCATTTTGAAATGTTGGGGTGTTCGCTCACAGGGTCACGTGGGTACGGAAGCCCAAACAGGACAAACACATGCAAAACTTCTGTTGTAACATGATATATTTTTTTTTTTTTAAACGTAAACAATATGTTGCACAAAGCACAAACAACATGCAATTTCACACATGAATTTTACACGGTTCTGTGCTTTTTGGCCAGTTTGAATCCTCCTCAGTTCACTTTCTGTGGATTTTCTGCTCTTCCAAAATCCTGGAAAACGATTTCCCTGAAACGGTGAGAATCCTGAGTGTTTTTCCTGACAGGCGGCTCTTCGTTTCCCTTAATGTCTCTGCGGTACAAACTCCAGCTCCAGGAGCCGAGTGGAGGCTGATCCATCACAGCCGACAGCCGCCTGCTCGGCTTCGGTCAGAGTCACTTCATCACCGTGAGGTCGTTCGGGTCAAAGACACCATGAGATGAACTCGCATGGCCTCTGCTTCCTGGAAAATGTCTTTGGTGGTGACCTGATGCTTCCTGAGTGGGCACTGAGAAAAATGCCAACAAATAAAACCTTCACAATTTTCCATTTATCCCATCAAACAAAATGGTTTCCATAACTGATTTCCTTTTGGTTTACACTTCTCAGTGATTCTAAACAGGAAATGCATAAAATCCAGGAAGTAGAAGAGCCATGCCATGGTGTCTTTTATTAAAATCCCCTTTTGAGCTGTAACCTTTCTTTTTTATTATTATTTATTTACATACTTTGCAGTAATCTTTTGCTAATTTGCTCGTCACCTGGTTTCCCCTGCATGTTGCTGAAAGAAATGAATTTTCCCAGGTTCCAAAGGGGGAATTCACTAGAAATCAGAGTGAATAATCACACTAACATCACTTCAGGTTGGTCTTCATGAGTCGACATGGGAAAGACAAAACAGATTCATTCATAGATTCATCCCAGCTGCAATTTTCAGTTTGTATGTAAAATCCAAACGTGAGCGGTCATACGGGGACGCATCCCTCCATATGTTTACGTCACGATTAACACCATCATGATGCTTGGCTTCCGATATTCAATATTATGATTTATTGTGATTTGCAGCGATATGACATGTTACCAACAGGTTCCTGAGGTTGTCTGTTCATATAATACCAATAATCTCTGTTAAATTGGTTTCAGTAATTTAAAGAACGATTAAAGTTTTAAGAAAAGAACAGCAGAACTGAAGTGAGTGGATCTTCAGCTCACCTGTTGTGCTGTTTCTCCTCTGCAGGCCTACGCTCGGTTCGCCGGAGCTCCACTCAAACTTCACAAGATCTCCAACCCGTGGCGGAGCCCGAGCGGTGAGGCCACACACTGACCTCACGTTGGCTTTAAAAAAGCCGTCACAGGTCAGCTCACCTGGTGTTCTCCTGATCTTACAGGTTCTCTTCCCGCACTGAGGACCAATCAGAAGGAGATCCTGTCCAGGCCCTCTGACATCATCATCCACCTCAGGAAACAGGTGAGCAGGCCACCTTCTTCCCAGCATGCCTCTGGGCTGCTTTTGTTTTCAGGTAACGTTTCCTTCATCGGGTCAGGAGGCAGATAAACTGCGGCAGTTTGTCGAACATCTGCTCTCTGTCAGCTGTCCAGCTGTGTGATGCTGGACGTTTCTTTTCCAACAGACTTCAGACCAGTAAACGCAGCACAAACCAAATCACTTGAACGCTCACCTTGTGGGTCTCCCCTCTGGAGAAGCTGTTTGTGAGCTGGACGGTCTAAACTCCTTGGTGTCCCAGAGCCGGTGAGCAGGGAGCAGAGTGTGTCAGGGACCTGGAGCTCAGAGCCGCTCGCAGAAACACGACTAAACAAGCGGGTCAGTAAACATCACACGGCGTCGTGTGGAGCCGGCGATCACAGGAAGAATCCACAAAGTTCATTAAAATCACATCAACACACACGCAAAAAATGTCTCAATTCAGTGTCTCAGCTCAGGTTTTATTTTTGGGATTTTTTTGCAAGTGAAGAGCAAAGGAGGCGCTTCCCTTTCGCTTCTTCAGGAACAAAAACCCCAAACAAACCAAACGCCTCATGAGTCTGTGACATCAAGACGTCTGGAGCCGGCCCGTTAGGCGGCACTTTAAAATATGACGGGTTTCTTAGGTCAGTGGTTCCCAACCCAGTCCTCAAGGCACCCCTGTCCTGCAGCTTTATGTTTCAGCTCTGCTCTTTCACACCTGATCCAATCAAGGGTTTCATGCTGATTGGTTGAAACAGATCTACCTGAACAGGCTTTGCATGAAGGTGCATGGGCCTTAATTGGGTCAGCTGTGCAGGAGCAGAGCTGAAACCAAAACCTGCCTTGAGGACTGGGTTGGGAACCGCTGTCTTAGTTTACAGCGTGCAGCAAAGGACCCGAGGTCGGACTCGAACGCCGGTCGCTGCGGTCAGGACCCAGCCCTCGTGCACGGTACGCGCTCTCAGCCGGTGAGCCACCGGGGCGCCCCGGGGCTACCGTAGTTATTGGATGAATGGCGTGGTTTGTAGAACTGTTGTATAAAAGCGACATCACTCTGGAGGTTACGCAGTTAAACTGAATATCAGCGCCCAGCCCCGGCCGTGCTGATGTCCAGAATAACAGCTCGACCTGGAGGGGGGTGCGGCTCGGGGAGGTTTGGAGAACTCGGCACAGGAAGAGGAGGAGCTTAGTAAACAAGGAAATAATAAAAGGCTCTCTGAGGTCCATAGTATTTACTCTCACATTGCAAGGGCTCATTTTACTGCATAATTATTGTTTAACCTCGCTTCCCTGCGGTAACGTCAGTGTGGGACTGGCCGGCAGAGCTGGAACTGGAACCTCTGCTCGGTTCTGCTCGGTGTTTTCACGTTGAAGCGTTCACATCGCTGAATTTTCCAGCAGCGCCTCTGAAGCGCCGCAGTTTTCAGGCCGCGGTTGCCATGGAAAGCGCACACAGCGTGAACGCCAAGGCGCGTCTCCGGTTCACGTGGAGCCTCGTGCACGAGCCGGGCCGAAGTCCTCGAACGACGCTCGGTGATTTCCTTCCACCTAAAAACGTTAATGTGTTCTGGAAACGGACTCCTGGTTGAGGTTGTGCTGTAGGAGTCACTTGAGTTCCTCTGACCCACATTCCCGTTGGGAGATGTCATGTCTCCGAGCCAAATGTTACCTCCCTCCTCCATTAACCAGTGCAGCTAATAGGCAGATGGAAGCGATTACCCAGGCTGCTCGGTGCCTCGGCGCTGCGGTAGGTGGGTTAGGAGCGACCACAAAGCCAGGAAGACTGATGAAGTAGCTCTGAGGAAAGAGGAAAAAAAAACACCGCTGACTTTATTTTCTGCATCATGTCTTCTTGATTTGGTTTTATTTCCCATTGAGCGTGATTTTATGCATCCTCTTGTTTTTTTTTTTCTTTTTTCCACCCGGTGTTTGTTTGTTGTTGACACTCTGCTGACCAGTGTCTTAGCTCCACTGGAGTTTCAATGTTTTTATTTTGTTTTGAAGCTATAGGGTTTTTGTGCATAATTTGTAAAGCATTCTTGTGTTATCATTACTCTGTTTTTCAGTTTATTTATTCACTTTTCTCTTTTGATACTAAATGAAGCTGATGGTGGATCCCCAGCTGATGTCTGATCTGCAGTAGCTTCATCACATCACAGCAGCTCGGCAGCTCGCTGTGTTTCTGAGCCGCCGCACTCGGCTCGCCTTAATGAGCTCCAACAGAAATGTTTGGAGGCACCGGGCCGTGAAGCCGCCCGACACCTCCACATAACGTCTTGGGGTTTCTGACGGTGCGAGGAAGTGCTAATGGTGCAACGGGGCCAGAGCTTTGACCTGTGTTTCACCAGAGAGCCTGCAGATCTTATTCCAGCTCGCCCTCCCTCGCGTGCACGCTGTGGTTGGAAAACCCCTCCGCTCCGGCCAGACGAGTGGTGCTCTCCGTCCACACGCGTCTTGTCCAATATCCTCTATGTAATAACTCAAAACGAGCTCAAAATGTGAGGTTTGTTCAACAGAACAGTAAACCTGCTGGTCCATGGATCAACAAGCACTCAGCTCCAGTTTGTGTTTTGTCTGCCTTCGTGCACTTTCCATAACTCCTCTTGTTGTGGAGCCTAAATTTTGCCCTTTTTTTTTCCAGCCAATAAAAGTTTTTTACACCATTAAAACTTCCAGATCAACATCTGTCCAAACAAATCCTGATTCATATCAAACCGTTTGAGTAGCATAACGGTGTCACATCTTCAGATTCATGTTATGAGTATTGTCTGAGTAACTACATATTACAGTGACATTATTTTAACCACTGCACTGTACATGGACAGAGTCTGGTCAAACACACGAGGGCCTTCAGTGCGAGGCTGACCACTAACCACCGAGAGGCGCCGCAGAGCAGAGCAGACAGCCTGAGATAACAGACTGCAGAAGTAAATAAATAATCATAATAGATTAACACTATCTTACTGATTATTTAACTGTTGAACTGCAATAATTTATACCACATAATTTTCGATAAATGTGCACATATTTTTACATGTCATTTCTTTTTCTGTTTCTTATAATTTCACTTACGCTGGTAATTTAATTCCTCTCTTGAGAATTTGATCCAGTTTCCCCTCGGTGATCAGTAAAATATTTCTGATTCTGACTCTGATGTGAGACTAGAAAAAAAAAAAAAAACATCTTATGAAGGGTGAGAAATGTGAAGTTAAATGTGGGAGCGCTCGTTCTCAGCACAGGGACGGAGCTGCTGGACCAGACGTGGTGGAGCTGCTGCAGTTCAGTTTAGCCTTCAGGGCGCCTTCTCCAGCATCAGAGGTTTCCTCAGTTTTCACTGCAGGACGTGCTGTGTTGTGTTTGGTTCAGTCAGCAGATGATCTGGTTTGTGTCTTTCAGAAATACAACGCCGACTACGACCTGTCAGCCAAGGAGGGAGCCGACAGCCTGGCCTTCATCTCCCTGATGGATCAGAAGCTGATGCCCGCTCTGGTGAGATACAACATGGCAGGAGATCATATTCAGTGTCTGGTCCCTCCTGGCCTGTGGAGCCCACACTCTGCTCAGGGGGAACTTTGCTGAAAAAAAAAAAAAATTCAAAGGGGGAACTTTACTGAAAAAGTCTGAGAACCACTGATCGAGCTCAAGCACACATTTGGGAATGCATCGGCTCCTGGTATCGGCTCCCTGGCGGCGTCCAGGGGTCTGCGGGAACATGCAGCAGAAGTTCAGAGCTCCACCTATTTTCACTCACTCAGCACAGAACAACCTCATGGCTTTAATATCAGTCAGAACTCAGCGTTTTACTGCGTTGACGACGTATGAGTGTGGATTTATGGACTCCTGAGTGTGAATGTGAGTGTTAATCAGATCTGCTGGCGCGGCACTAAGGTGCTGTGCAGTTGATTTAACCTTCCTGTCGTCTCGAGACACAGACGAACCATCTGCGTCTTTACAGGTCAGCCAAAACACTGCAGGAGCTTAATGTGACCAGAAGTGCTTTCGTCAGCAAAATAAAAAGCTGTGAGAAGTCGCCTGGCGCTCTGTGGCCCCTTTTCCACTGGAGCGGTGCCGCCGCCCGGCTCGACCCTTCCCGACGCCGTCCTGCGTTTCCAGCGGCCCCAGAGGGTCTCGATCACGGCTGTGGGCCGTCTTTAATGCCACGAGACCGACCTCCCCACCCCCCGCTGTGCAAGTCAGGCCAACAAGGGCCGCTTTAATCTCAGATTAGGTCTCATCAGAGTTTAAAATGAAACAGAGCTCAGTTCCACAAATAAAACCGATCCTGCATCAGTAAAGTCAGTTTTAGGGTTTTATACCAGGGTTATTGTAGGGAACTAAAATGAAACTCTAAACTAAACCAGGTGTGAAAAAACATGCCGGATGGGATTTGTGTTTTTGCGGCGGCATCCAATCAGATTTGGTCTCTGAACTTCACCGGCGTCCATGTGGACGACCACAGATCTGCTGGAGGGAAAGCAAATGTGTTTTATATGCAGGTGCATGTGGGCGCCCGCTCTGATTGGACAGTTTACTGTGATGGACTGAGTATTGATCTGAGTACTGATCTGAGTATTGATCTGAGTACTGATCTGAGTACTGATCTGAGTATTGATCTGAGTATTGATCTGAGTACTGATCTCCTCCAGATCTATACTTTCTGGATCGAGCCAAAGAACTACGTGGACGTGACTCGCCGCTGGTTCGCTGAACACATCCCCTTCCCTCTGAACTTCTTCCTGCCCGGCCGGATGCAGCGGCAGCAGCTGGAGAAACTGCGGCTGGTCAGAGGAGACGAAGGCCTGGAGGCCGGAGAGGAGCTGGAGAAGGAGGTGAGAACCGACCAGGAGGGAGGTGAAAAAATGTACTAAAGTGAAATAAACTAAAAAAAAATAAAGTTAACTTTAGAAAAATTTTAAAAAAAAAGCTGATAAAAACATAATTAAACTAATGGGACAGTGGTGTAAATTTAATGTTGTATGATTCAGTTATGTTTAATAATTTTTAAAATTTATCCGTTCATTTATTTGTTATTTGCTTTGGTTTAAATTAAGGACATAATATTGATTGAGGGTCAGCATGGTGATATAAAAAGTGTTAAAAAACATTGTAACTGAATTGACTTTTGTTGAAATGTGTTGATTACGGCAGCAAAGCACAACAGCTGGTGTGTGTGTGTGTGTGTGTGTGTGTGTGTGTGTGTGTGTGTGTGTGTGAGAGAGAGAGAGAGAGCAGGCGCTGAAACGCGGCGTCAGCGGTTAAAGAATGTGCGGCTTGAGCTCAGGAAAACATCTGAACATGTGATCTCAGCTGAACTTTATAATTTCCAGGACCTCACTGATATTTCCAGGATAGACAGATAGATAGATAGATAGACAGATAGATAGATAGATAGATAGATAGATAGATAGACTTTATTGATCCCAACTAAGGAAATTCTCGTGTTACAGCAGCAACAGTAGAAACCAGTGGCGAGCAGTGACGTTTTTGTGTCATGCTGTGGACCCAATTTCATGCGAGCGCCTGAGAGGGCGCGAACTCGAAATTTTTTGGGCATTTATTTATTAATAAAAACACATAATATGGTTTATAACTATATCAACTCGACAACTGGATTTTGATAGACACGCATGCGCATTTTGGCCCAATGTTACCAACAACAATGTGTTGCAATTTAAATGAAAGCAGAAATGATTAGAACAGACGGATGATGCAGTAATAACCAGTTACAGAGTCGAGCAAAAGACACATGAACATGTTCACAGTGTTACCAACAACATGTTGGAATTTACCATGAGATCAGAACTATTGGGACGAGCCACGGGGTGAAAACACACAGCAACGTCACCAGCTAGCCTACATGGTCAATGAAATGACACCCATCAGGCTCCGCACCAAAGTGATAAACGTCAGAGAACACCTCTTTTTCAGAACACCTATAGCCTAAACCGATGAAACGTGCCAGGTTACTCAAATGAAGTTGTATTTTCACTCATTTTGATGCACGATGCAGATGAAAGAACAAACTAATGTTAACGTTCCTGTACTAGCTAGCCAGCTCGTGTTGCTCATGCATCTTCTGAAAAGCTGATTGGCAGGCAGCTTATTTTCCATTCTCCCGGCTCAGTTTCTGTGCTGATGTTGATGCCAGAGGAGGTTTGGAGCTCTGCAGGTCCTGAGGCGGCAGAGCGTCGGACTCTTTTACGCTCGGCGACCCCGCTCTGTAACTTTACGTGGTGCCGCCCCCTGGTGGCCGAGTCGCTGTGGTTCCTAAACGCTTCCACTTTGCAATAATCCCACTTCCAGCTGATGGTGGAATATCTGCAATAATCCCACTTCCAGCTGATGGTGGAATATCTGGGAGGGAAGAAAGTTGAGCAGCTGACTTGTTGCAGCGGTGGCTTCCTGTTCCATCACTATTCCAGCAGCACCTGAACTCAGTGAGCTCTTTAGAACCAGACGCTCTGTCACTGATGTTGGTAAAGGCAGACTGCATGGCTGCTGCTGGAGGCTACACACCTGTGGGGACGGGACTGAGTGACACACCTGAAGTCAGAGATTAAGAGCTGAGGTCCAGTACTTTTGTCCATATAGTGAATAGACAAAAATGACCTGGGGGACTGAGAGCTTTCACTGATTCATCGGCGCAAGAGGTATTTTTTTTATTTTTTCCACAACGGCAGCATCATTTCCTAAATTTGAGTCATGAGGTTGAGTTTTGGTCCAATAAAAAACTACAGCTACTGTTAAGCCGGCAGCACTTTCACTGAGACAAACCAACAGGAATGACCATAAAACTCCAGGTGCAGACGAGAGGAGACGAAAGAAAGGGAACAAAAAGAGCAAGAAACATCTGGTGGAAAAGACAAACGTGGAGACGAAAAAAATGTTGAGTTCAGTTAAAAATGAAAAAAAAAAAATGTAAGTAAAGGAAAAAGGAGAACAGAACAAAAAACTGATGAAAGAATAAATTTGATACTGAGAGGAAAAAGATGAGAGAAAAAATGCTGAACAAGAAAACAGAGTGATAGAAAACGTTTTTTTGACTAAGAGAAAAGGAGAAATCAAGAACAAGACAGAACGAAGAAAAATCAAAGTGCTGAGTGGGAGAGAACGTGATGTGTATAAAATCAAGATTTAAGGTGAAACCAGGAAAACAGAAGATGGAAAACACATCAGAAAGAAAACAGAAGGATGTTGAAAGATAAGTAAAAGAAATAAAAAGGCATTAGAAAATAAATAAAATAAGTAAATATTTAAAATAAATAGCTGATGTTAGCTACCAACCTCCTGCTCTCTGACGCAGAGCTCACCTCCCCCTGCTGTGAGTGTGTGTGTGTGTGTGTGTGTGTGTGTGTGTGTGTGTGTGTTTGACCCTTGACCTCGTCGCTGTCAGCTGCCGGTCACTCCTCGGGCGCCGGCGTTGGGCTGAGTGTGTGCGGTGTGAAACGTGTTTGCGTGTGTGTGACGTGACATCTTGACGTTTTGCTTGGTGTGTGTGTGTGTGTGTGTGTGTGTGTGTGTGTTTGCGTGTGTGTGACGTGACATCTTGACGTTTTGCTTGGTGTGTGTGCAGCTGTACCGGGACGCCCTGGAGTGCATGAACCTGCTCTCTCAGCGCCTCGGACAGCACAAGTTCTTCTTCGGAGACTCGTAAGTTCTCGCAGAGGCTCAGTAACAACCTGCTGCTCTCAGGAACTCACACATTTATGAGAAGAAACTCGAAAATCCTGAGATTATTAAATCACAAATTTACAAAAAAAACAGTGAAATCAGCTGTTCTCCTCCTGTGGGATCCAGTCTGAAGGAAATCCTGCTGGTCTGAGTCCAGAACCCCAACCTCCTCCTCAGCATCTGGACTCTGAAGAGACGTTGCTGTGACTTGGGCCGATTCAGAAGAAAACAATCTGCTGATTCTGGGCTCAGATCAGCAGGATCTCCTTGTTCCTGAATCCCATGTCAGAGTAGAATCTGCTGAGGGGATCAGCTGCAGGCCTGAGACACGGCCAGCAGGGGGCAGCACAGGTGGAGCCAGAAAAGACAAGAATAAACAGTTTTCCAGTTTTTTTTTTTGTTTGTGAGTTTCTTATTTCAGAATTTGTAAGTTTTTTCAAATAAAATCATGTAACAACAAAACGGTTTTCCTTTCCTCTTCAGTCCCTCGTCTCTGGACGCCTTCGTGTTCGGGAACTTGGCGCCCATCTTCAAGTCCAAACTTCCCAACGCGAAGCTGCAGCAGCATCTCAAGTCCCTGGACAACCTGACTCACTTCTGCTCCAACATCCTGCTGCTCTACTTCCCCGGCGACGGCCGAGGTGAGCGCGCCGCCGCCTGATTGGACGGCAGGACCTGACCTGTCCTCCAATCAGGGTTTTGATTTGAACCCTTTGAGACCTGAATGAAGTTCCCTTTGTTTGTTTGTTTTTGTGTTGATGCTATTTTTCCACCCAAAAGCTCATGATTTTACATACTTACAAATTATACATTGTAATAAAATATAAATACAGTGGTCCCTCGTTTATCGCGGGAGTTACGTTCTAAAAATAACCCGCAATAGGCGAAATCCGCGAAGTAGTCAGCTTTATTTTTTACAATTATTCTAGATGTTTTAAGGCTGTAAAACCCCTCACTACACACTTTATACACTTTTCTCAGACAGGCATTAACATTTTCTCACTTTTCTCTCTTGTTTAAACTCTCAAAGTTCAAACCTTCGTAGAAAAATAAGTCCAGTATTATAGAATGAACACATTCTGTACTGTACAGGAGACACGGCACGGAGGAGACTGACTGACAATGGTCTACAGTCCCTTAGCCAATCAGGACGCAGAACACAATGCGCTGTTGTTAAAAAAAAAAAAAAAAAAAAAAAAAGCATGCAAAATTGCACTAAAAAAAATCCGCGAAACTGCGAGGCCACGAAAGGTGAACCGCGTTATAGCGAGGGACAACTGTAATATATAAAATAGAACTAATATAAAATATTTTATAGTTCTTTTACATCCAAGGTCAATATAGAGGTTATTTATCTGTGTATTTTTTCAAGAAAGAAAGGAAGTCCTGTGGATAGCAGTAACAAAGATGTGTCAAAATAAAAGCCCGCCTGTGGGTTCCTGGGTTTGAAAGGGTTGAAAATGAGAAGTGTTACCGCGAGCGACTGTTAGACAGTATGCTGTGATATGTTGTGATATGTTTGATGAAGTTAGGAGATAAGATGAATCTCGGTATGGTGCTGTAGCTTCCCATCACAGCGACAGGCGCGATGCGATGCTGCTGTTTCAAAGTTAGAATATCAAACTTTGAAATCCCCGTCCCGGTTCCTCTGCGTGTCCAGAGGTTCCTCTCCAGAACGTTCCTCTGCTCTCCTCCCAGAGCGAGCAGTGGGCTTTCAGAGCTGCCACATCACTCCTCCTCCCTTTCCTCCTTTCATTCCACTACGATATGAACATGAACTTTCAGAGCCTTCACACTTTCTTCACTCCAGTTTTCCATCAGCCCAATAAAGTCCTCCACATGAGTTTTCCTAAAAGCAGCAGCACTGTTGGCTTTTCAGGACTTTTTCACACTGAAACGCTCCCTCCTCCTCTTCCTCCTCCTCTTCCTCCGCCAGGGAAAATAGTCCCTAAGAGGGGAAACGTTTTGCTTTCCACAGCCAATCATCAGCTGTGTGGTTTCTGAGTGTTGAGAATCAGAACATTATGAGGCGGCTGCTTCAACCACAAACTCACATTTTGACTCTGAGCTGTGAAAGCTTTAGTTCTCCTGCAGGAGCTGATTAAAGGTTTGGTGACACACAGTTACACATCAGCGCTGCTGGAGCCGTTAGCAGTGATCAGTGTGTCTCTAATTAAATTTTTCCTGATGGCCGCCGTCGCTCCGTTGGACAGCAGGAACAGAAAAGTGCAAAATGTGGTTTCAGGCAGACGTTTCTCCAGAAAAACAGAGGAACAATATGAACCCGACTCCCTACCTCCTGTAAGGAAAATCGTGAGTCATATGAACCCCCCCACCCCAACCTACACACACACACACACACACACACACACACGCGCTCCACCCCCCTCTCATTAGGAAAAAAAAAAAAAGTTCAAACCCCCTCGTCTGTCCTCGTCCAAGATGATTTCTCTCACTGATGAAACTGTGAGGATGGAGCTGCTTCCATACCTCTCATAGGAAAACGCTTCACAGTATAATATAATATCACAGTATAATATAATATCATCACGTGTGTGTGTCAGTATGTGTATAAACATCAGATCTTTACAGGATCACTGGGATGAGGCCGTGTTCTTCATGTCACACTCTTCCTTCATGGACTTTTCTCTGTGGCGTTTTGCTTATTTTGGTGATTCCTGTTTATGTGAGTGTGTTGGGGCCTTCAATGACCTCATGTAAACTCGAGTTGCCAAACAAATTGTCTCATCCGTTACGTTCACGGAGTCGGGCTGTGTGGTCAGCGTGCCCTGGGCCTCGCTCGCTAACGTGTGAGTGTAGGTGCACGCAACATCACCACCAGATCCACAGCAGGCGTGTGTGTGTGTGTTATTGTAAAGCCATGTCCACTCGAGTGTATTTGAAAATGCAGCTGTTTCCCCTCTGTTTCAGCCTCCATCCACACCAACAAAACATTTCACTGTCGCAGACAAATCTCCAGCGTCGCCGTGGAATCAGGAGGGTTTTGGTCGTTTGGTGTCAGGTCATCGCAAAACTCAGTCAGACTCTGAGTCTCTTCCTCGTCTTATAGTCCAGTCATTTTATGAAAAAACCTCGGACAAATTGCAAGAGAAGCAAACTCAACTGATTCTGTATCCTCAGTTTGTCCTGAGTGAGGGGAAAAAAGTCCCAAGAAATCCCATTGGTGGAAAGTTTTGAACATCATCTATTTATGACCACAAATTACCAAAAAACACTGTTTTTAACACACAGGGGAAAGGGGTTCAACATTTTACTTTCAGATATCACTATAAAAATTCACAAGATGATTACACACACAAAGACAAGAAAAAAAGTCAATTACAAGTTCTTTGAATTATTCTGTTTACACATGCATATCACACATTATCTGATTTGATATTCGCTAATAAGGAATATAAGGAATAAATGCAAGAACAGATATTTAAACAGTGAATTAAAAGGTTACTATATATATAGTAACCTTTTAATTCACTGTTACATAGTAACCTTTTAATTCAAGGTTACTATATATATAGTAACCTTTTAATTCACTGTTTAAATGTCTCTTCTGGCATTTATTCCTTATATTCCTTATTAGTGCATATCAAATCAGATAATGTGTGATATGCATGTGTAAACAGAATAATTCAAAGAACTTGTAATTGACTTTTTTTCTTGTCTTTGTGTGTGTAATCATCTTGTGAATTTTTATAGTGATATCTGACAGTAAAATGTTGAACCCCTTTCCCCTGTGTGTTAAAAACAGTGTTTTTTGGTAATATATGGTCATAAATAGGTGATTTTCAAAACTTTCCACCAATGGGATTTCTTGGGACTTTTTCCCCCTCACTCAGGACAAACTGACGATACAGAATCAGTTGAGTTTGCTTCTCTTGTAATTTGTCCCAGGTTGACCCCAATTTTGGCCTAAAATTACTGGACTATTAATGTTCCGATAAAATCAAACGTGTTGAGTATTAGCTCAGCAGATTCAAGATTCAAGTTTCAAGATTTTTATTTCGTGCATGAATGTACATGTACAGCAGCCGTGAAATGTGATGGCATTAAAAAAAAAAGTAAAATAAAATAAAATAGAAAATAGAAATATATATACACACCTCTATATACAAGTATAAACATTAAGTGTACTATAATAAAGAGGAAATGAATGGAATGGCATATTTACAGGGGATTCATGTACGCAGTAATAACAGGATGTGCAGCGTGAAAAGCAGTGTGTGTGTTTCTGTGTGTTTTCAGAGAGCAGCAGCAGCAAGCCGCCCTCCCCGCCTGAAGGGGGCGACTTCGACCACGTCCCCAACAAGCGGCGGAAGCAGTTCCTGTCGGCGCTGGTGGCTCTGGGCGCCATGCTGAGCTACGCCCTGCTCAGCGGCATGGTGTCCATCCAGCACGGCCAGCAGGAGGCGCTGGAGCGCTCGCCCGGCCTGAGAAGCCTGCCCTCGCACGACGACGAGGAAGAGGAGGAGGGCTGAGGAAGACGTCAGGTCCACCCCCTCCCTCCCCCCCTCATGATGTGAACTCCTGTTTTCTACGGGCATTTTATAGAGAAATGTGATTCTGTTTAGGAAAATAAAAAACACAAAAGTTACTCAGAAAATATTTAATTGCATCACATCGTCAGAGAAAGGAGCAAAAAAGAGCCGAGATAAAATTTAAACATCTGAGCCGGTTTCAGATTTAAATAAATAAATAAATAAATAAATAAATAATTCCCCGAGCAGCCGGGCTTCAGTGAACTGAGATCAGATTATCGCTTCAGGTTCATCCGCTGGGTTGAATTACAGCAGAATAACTTGTTTGTGTTAATCTGCAGCTTTTCTTCTTGTGCCACTTGTGTTTTTTCTCTTTTCACACACGGGCTCATCAAATGAGAAGTCATTTGCTTTTGTCATTTTTGTTTGGTGCCAAATTCTCCTGCGACACTTTGGCATCTTTCAAACGCGTCTCAGACAGCAGGACGGGGGCGGAGCCACTTTCTGGGATCTGCAAAAAAAAATAAAAATTCTCTGATTTTGAAAATTATTATTTTTTTAAAATCATAAACGTTTCAAGCTGCAACACTGCGAGTCTGGCTTGTGAGGCTCGTCGTCGCTCGAGGGCAGACGGAAAAAACAACAACAAACAGCTGTGATTTGTTTGTATTTGTTAAACCAATCAGAAAGGTCGAGGGCGGGGCTAAAGCGCGTGCTGCGTCGCCAGATGTTATGCACAGCGGCATCATGGGACATGAGAGATGTTAGCGCCGTTGGCTCAGAGGTGTAGTTACTGGACCAAACGTTAAACGTCACTGGGATTGTGCTTTAAGAGAGCACACAGACAGGCGGAGTGCAAAAACTCAGATTAGGATTTACTGTGTCATGTTCACCCGGTCTGTTAATCTGACCTGCATGACCCAGCCGTCATCTGGAGTCCTAATCTGCTGTCGGCACGCTGGACCAGGCAAAGCGACCGGTGGGTTTTTTTATGGGCAGAAGTATGAGGACAAACTTATTTTATGATTTTTTTTAAATTTTGTATTTTTCTCTCTGTTTTAGTTTTTTCTGACTTCTGGAATAATTTCTCCAAACAGTGAACAGGTGCAGGCAGGCGGCCGTGAGGGAGAGGACCAAAGGCCAACAACAACACACACACACACACACACACACACACACAGATCTGCTCTATAAAAGGTTTTTTATTGCGAGGGAAGAGGAGAGTTGGAATAATCTGCCCACAGGTCCCGTTCGTGGTCCTGATTATTGATTTTTCATGTTGATTTTCAGATCGATGTTCAGCTCAGTCTGAATCATCACACACACCTACAGCCTTGTTGAAGGTAGGCGGCCATGTGCTGGGATTACGTCAGATTATTGTTCAACATCAGAGCTCACCGCTGTGGAGAAGTGCGGGACATTGATGTGATGGGTCCTCAGTTGGGTCAGGATTAGGATTAGGGTTAGGATTAGGATTAGGGTCAGGATTAGGATTAGGGTTAGAATTAGGGTTAGGGTTAGGGCTGCAGCGGTTTGAAGAGAAACGTTCCAGTTTGGATGTAATTATTAGCAGATTTAGGAAGTTTTCCCCAACAGGGATTAAACCACGTCACAGACTAAAGTACCTTTTTTTTTTTTTAAACTGGGATAACTAATGTACTTTTAGGGTCTTGGATTTATCCTAATCTAGATTTAAATTGTCTGATTCAGCTTCCATCCTGTTTCTCCTTCCGTTCTGGACTTTTCTCCACCCAGTCCAGGGTTTATGAGCAGCATCAGGTTTTGAAATTAGAGTAATAATCCACAACTCTTTATGAATGTCTGTTTTGATTCAACCTTCAGCCACTTCTCAAACGTTTTTCACTTTTGCTTTTTAAAAAAAGTCCAGCATAACTGATGTGTTTTGTGTGCAGCAGTGGGCTGTTTGTAATAAAACAGCAGAGGGAATATGAGCATTATTGTGCCGGTTAGCACCAACGCTGAGCGCAGAACAGCAACGCAACGGCCACTTCTCACCAAAGGTGTCGCCAAAAACAAGAAAATCATGGATCAGCTGGATTTATCACTTCACATTCAATCTGGAACTCCAGAGTCCAGAAGCAGCTGATCCTGAGTTAAGAGAAATGTTTTGGAAAGCCACTTTTTAGGCCAAGATTCCAGATTAAGGCCTCGTCCAGTCTTAATTTAATCCCTGTCTGGGAACTCGCTCCATATTGAATCAATACCTGGGTGAAGTTTCATGGCAGAAACTGTGACGAAGACAACAGATTTGTAATATTTGTTCATGTTGCTGCTCCTCTGCGGTCGGCTCACATTCCTCCCTCATATCTGAGCAGGGTCGGACACGCCGCCGTCTGCCTGCTCCGCTGATGGCGCTTACAGGAATAATCTGCCTGCTGCCAAACTGAGGAGGGAAAAACAACACGAGCAACACAACTTTCAAATCAGACGCTCTCTAATGTCAAGCGCTTCATTTGCTTCAAGCTTTAAGTCCCGCTGCCTTGTGTGACTCATCAGACGCTGAAACTTGTACTCGCCTGCTCTCGTGTCATGCGACCAAAAATGTAAATATCCTGAGTGCACCTTGTAGCGAGTGTCAATCTTTTTTGTTTGTTTGGAATAAACAACACAATTAAAAAAAAAAAAAAAAAAAAAAGTCTCATTTCTGCTGTTTGTTGATTTTATCAGCTCCCCCTGCATCTTCAGGTCATCATGCCCTCATGGACACACCTCACCCTCCTTACCTGCTCTTACCTGCACAGCATCACAGCTCTGACCCAGAGGCTCACAGAGTTTAGATCGCTGTGTGACGTTTTCATAACCAGGACACACAAAGTTTTCAAAAGACGTTTCAGAGCGTCCAGACTGATTGAGGAAAAACATCATCACCGCATCAGATTGTACGCAAAAGATGCAGCCAACGTGACTTCCTGAGGAGAGAAAACAGTAGAAAGTTGGAAGGAGAAAACAAAAACATTCTTAGATTAAAAAGTCACGGCAAGCGCGAGACAAATGAAGCCATGTGGTTTCTCAACCAAAAAGTCAGTGAAAATTTTACAATCTCAGAATTTTTGAGTTTCTTCCTGATAAGTTTGTGTTTTTTCCTGGTAAATTTACTGTGTAAATCTTAGAAAATATCCAAGTTTATCCGGAGGAAATTTAGGTATTCAGTAAAATAAATACACACAATACGATAAATAAACTCAGCCCATAATAGAAATTAGAAATGCCCACCACATTTGTAGCCTACAGTCACATTAGCCTGACAGAAACGTTGAGAAATGCGACAGTGATGTCACTGCGACAGCGATCTGGAATCTACCTGTGCTGAGCGGCTTTCTCCTCATCCTTTCTCCTCATCCCTAACCCCCCCCCCCCTCGTGAGCAGCAGTCTGCAGCCAGACCGACTGCAGCAGTCAGTGAAAACCTGCAGCAGCACCCAGCAGGGAAAACTGCAAAAGTGTTGGAATGTCACCTCAGCGTTTGTATATTTTTCACTTCAACTTGCCCGTGGAGCCAGTTACCACCCCCAAATCACCACTACCACACACACACACACACACACACACACAGACACACACCCCGCCCCCCTCCACTTCCTCCCTGACCCGGCCTGCACCCCGGGGACGTACAGCTGCACTGACGCCATCAGCAAGGAATCCACTGGCTCCTGTTCACGCCATGTTTTATGTTGTTGTGTGTGTGTTTCAGTGTTTGCCTGTGTGTGTGTGTGTGTGTGTGTGTGTGTGTGTGTGTGTGTGTGTGTGTGTGTGCCCCCCCCCACCACCCACTGGAAAAATCTGCTGTCCACTTCTCCTTCATGTGTTTTGTAGTAATCGTTCTTCTGGTTGACACCCCCCCACCCCCCTTCCTCCTTCTCTCCATGGAGTTTAATAACCTTGAAAAACTGATCTGGAAACAGTTTTGGCCTCTGGAGCGTTGAGGCCTTCGCATTCTTTCTCCTCTGGATCCCATTAAGCGGCAGGTCAGCGACCACGTTGGATTATTGTGTCAGAGCGTCCAGGAGTTTGACTCAGCCGCCTGACGTTTGTTCACTCACATTTTCCTCTGAGCTGCGGGGGAAAGAAAGAAAGAAAGGAAGAAAGGAAGAAGAGAAAAAATCTGTGGGGAAACCGAGTTTGGAAACTTCATGATTTCAGAGTTTTACACACTCGCTGCACAGCCGCTTTTACGCAGCGGCACGCCTCCGTTTTATACGGCAGTTTCACGGTCCAGGAGAGGGAAAAAAACGAGGTTGTGGTGTTTTGAGGGGGAGGGGGGGGGCACCTCTCACCTGTTAAACACAGGTTACCGAGGCAACGCTCCAGTATCAGAAACAAACAGTCCCGAGGTTGGAGGAGGCCGGAGGGAACCCAAGACATTTAGAATGATGGAATAACACTCAGCTATAAACTCTCTCATGTCCCACAGCAGGAGTTTCCAAAGTGGGGGTCCATGGGCCCCCCGGGGGTCCTGGAGGGTCTTCCAGGGGTCCTCAGCAAAATGAGGGAAAGTTTAATTTCAGTCAAAGTTAGAATGCAGGAAATCTCCTGAGGGATCATTTGAACATTTTCTTCCCTCTGGTGTAATCTCAGCGTTAGTCAGAGTTCAGGTCCGACATCGAAACAGTTTAACCCTCAGATACCTGAGAGTTCACGGGATGACATTCAAAAACATGCAGGGAAAAATGTGACTAACAAATTAGCAAAAATTACTGGAAAAAAAAAAAAGAAAGAAAGAAAAGAAAAGAAAAAGAAAGAAAAAAGATCCAGACAGACCGCAGTGAGGTGAGCAGCATAATATACCTCATTATACTAGATCAGGTGTTCTCAAAGTGGGGTCCAGGGCCCACCCGGGGTCCTCCAGGAGCTTCCAAGTTTAAATTCACCATAATTTATTTCACTAGATATTAATAGGAATCCACCGACAAAACTGAATGAGTGATTAATTTAACATGACGCTCGAATCTCATCACTTGGAACCTTTTTGTCAGAGTTCATCTAAACAATGAAACACTCAACACAAACCAGAATCATTTATTTTCATGTTGGGGTCACAGGGACAAAAACCAAATGGGAGTCCACGTTGCGGGCTCTAGAACATTAACCCTGTTCTAGACCAGCACCGCTACAGGAGACCACAGTGAGGGGGTCAGAGGTCACAGCAGCCTCACACCTGGATGTAGGTTGTTTAACATGAATTTAACAACATGTCAAAAGAGATTTTAATATTTTATGCAAACATGCCTTAGTTTAAGGCTCAGTCGTATTCCTGGTCATTAAGGTTCTGTGCATTGTGCAGTTTCCCGTTTTTAGATTTCACGACTGTCAAACTCTCTTTGTTCTAAATTCTAGGGATATGAAATATAATTAAATTCAATGATTTCTCACTCTGAGCTTGCTCTAGGCCACTACTGGCCCCTAGCGGCCCCCGCGCCCCGCTTTGGGAACCAGCAGCTCTGCTGGTAGAAACTGAAGTGCCAAGAATTCTTTTGTTGAGGAGGTAATAAAGTGTCATTGGTGGCTCTGAGGCCCCGCCCCCTTTACTGTCATATGGGTGTCGTCACCATGGCAACTAACCACAATCGGCATTTAATTCTGAACGAGCCAAACGACCACAAACAGTTCAGTGTCTGTTCTATTCCATTCTAGTTCTGTGTGCGACATCAACATATTACACAGCACAACAATGTCTTCTAATCTGTCTTTCACACACACACACACACACACACACACACACACACACACACACACACGCACACACACACACACACACACACACACACACCATAAAGTGTCCTTGAGAAAGACTCTGAACCCAGCCAGAGCCTGACCTCTGACCTCTGACCTCCACAGCACTCTCACCACAAAACTACCATGACTGATACTACTACTACTACTATTACTACCACTACTACAACTGTAACTACTTCTACTACTGATACTACTAATACTACAACTGCTATTTCTACTACTACTGCTGATAGTACCACTACCACTACTGCAACTACTACAACTTTTTCTTCTACTACTACTACAACTACTTCTTCTTCTACTACTGATACTGCTATTACTACAACTACTACTTCTACTAATACTACTGATACTATTTATACTACTGATAGTACTACTTCCACTCCTCCTCCTAGTGATACTACTACTGCTAGTAGTACTAATGATATCGATATTGCTGTGGCAGCCGCTGCCTGGACTGCAGCCACAAAGATCAAATATTAAAACAAATGTAAAAACAAACAAACAAACAAACAAACAAACAAACAAACAAACAAACAAAAACATCCTGTGAGTCGAGGTGAGATGAACTTCCTGCCCTCTCGCGCTGTTCTGTTCTGTTCTGTCTGGGTTCTCATGGGTTCCAGCAGGATGTTCTCTGTTCTCCCGGCGCCACATGTGGGAGTCGAGTCGCGCGCTCTCATCCCCTCTCTCTGCGCGCACGAGACGTCTGGCGAAGTCCGCGCGCGCGCCACGAGCCAGTTTCCAGCGGCTCGTGAACCTCCTCTCCTCTCTTCTCCTCTCTTCTCCTCTCCTCTCCTCTCCTCTGCTCTCCTCTCCTCCCCGGCACTCGGTGCTCCTGCTCCCCGGGCTCAGCTCTCCGTCCCGGCTCGGTGCTCCTGCTCCCCGGGCTCAGCTCTCCGTCCCGGCTCGGTGCTCGGTGCTCCGGTTCCCAGCGGCAGTTCGGGTCCCGGCTCGGCGCTCGGTTCTCCTCGGGTTCTCCGTCCCGCTCTGCTGAAGTTCCTCTCCGTCCGTCAGGTTCTCCCTCCCGGTTCCCCACGGTGCGCGGCTCCGGCTCATCCTCTCCTCTGCTCGGATCCCGGTTCTCCGGTCCGGTTGGCTCGGATACTTCCAGCTGTGGTTTCCTTGGTAACGGCTCGGTTATGTTGTGGGGTCGCGCGGTGCCGGTTCTGCTGTCAATCATCTGTGTGCGGCTCGCGGCGGCAGCACCGGACGGACACGATGTGCAAGGTAACCTCACACTGTCCGATAATTAAAACACCCCTGACAGTCTGATTATAACACTGATTAATAACAAGAAATGCAAAATAAAGTGCATGTTCTCCCCAAATACACACGACTGCCTTGTTGCCTGTTAACTTCATTATTAACCAGGTGATTAATATCCTTTAGTATCCTACTCTCTGATTGAAATACCTGAAGCTGTAGATTAATAACCAGATGATAAAATATCAAGTAAATATTTATTTTCTCACCACCTCATATTAGGGCTGCACAATTTGGATAAAATTTCATAATTCGATATTTATGCCAGATTTCTTGATAGCGATACGATATACGATGTGACTGTGGGTTCACACTTATTTGAAATTTTAAGTGCAGCAACAGTGAAAATTAAGCATTCTTCCAAAAAAAAACAAAACAAAACAAAACAAAACAAACAGCACAGTAACACCAAATGGATGTAGAAAATGCAGTGACTTCACAAAGTGTTTTATTGATCAGAACAGACCGATCAGTGTCTCAGGCTAACCCTCAGCCCTGAATGTGATATCGTCCACATGGTCGCCTTCTGAGATATTAATATCACACATGTTCATATCTAGATAAGGAGATGATACTGAGCCTTTCTTCATATCTGTGCTGTGTAAAGACCTTGAGACCGGAGCAGCAGGGATTCAGGCCTCAGATAAACTTTAAATATCCAAATTTCCTCTCTGGAAGCTGAACTGCTTGTGATGGTGGTTCCCAAACTGGAGCCCGGGGTCCCGTAGTGGTCCCCGGATCAGCCCCCCGGGGGTCCTCAGGAAACTGATAAAGCTAATCATAATCCGAGTTTGACTCTTCTCAGCGGTTTTGGGACGTCCTGTGTTAGACTTGTTTTTCAAATAGTTTGTGTTCACTTTTTTATCTTTCTTGTCTTGTGGAAACTGGAGGCCGCCTCTCGAGTGTAAACTGTGTCTGTTAATGACAGGGTGTGTATACCTGCATGTCTGATGAGTGTGTGTTCTTGATGTGAGTGTATGTGTGTGTGTTTTTTGAGCACCTTATGCTGACTATGACTTAATTCATCACATCTGTGTAATAGATGGTATTTATGGAATGCATTGCTGTCAGAGTGCTATATTATGTTTCTTTGTCTTTTTCTTTTTTTAAAAAATGATTGCCATGGCACATACAAACGGTGTATACTGACCTGATTTGCCGCTTTTCATGCCCCTTGAGTGTTTTTTAAGCACATCTCCGAGCTCATTTTATTCTGTATCATTTCTAAAGTTTTTTATCTGTGTAAAACCAAACTAAAGCAAACCATGTTGTACCTGCAGTCAGCGGGGTGAAACTCGTTTTTCTTTTCTCCTCAGACGGCTGCAGCTCAGGTAGTTTGTTCCACCGCTGCCGTCCAACAGTTTCCTCATGAAACAAAAATACTTTTGGCTCGCAGAGCAGAATCCAGCAACCAGCCGTCATCACGGTGCCCTTTAACCCAAATGTGTTTATGGGAGTTTGAAGTTGATTTCCAGGAGATAGTCAGCCTGGAAACAGAGCTGCTGCTGTTCTGCAGAAGGTGGATGTTCACACAACTCGTTAGTTATAATTAGGAAAAAGTAATACGGTGTAATGTAATATAATATTGTGCAAAGAGCCTGACAGAGGAAGTCATTACTGCTGGTTTCTACTGTTCAAGTAGTTTGAGCTTAAGGTGGAGGCTGATGGTGCGAGCAGCTTTTCTGCTTTAAACAAACCGTACACTTAACCTTAACTTAAAGGACCATCTCTGACTCTGAATGTTTGCTCCTTTTACAACATCCCCACATTTTCCATGTCAAAAAAAAAAAAAACATTCATCAGATTCTGCAGGGAAGTAAAGGTTTCACAGCTCAGAGTCAAAATGTGAGCTTTCGTTTGAAGCAGCCGCCTTTTAATGTTCTCAACATTCAGAAACCACACAGCTGATAATTGGCTGTGGAGAGCAAAACATTTCCCTGGGGACTATTTTCCCTGGCGGAGGAGGAGGAGGAGGAGGAGGAGGAGGAGGAGGAGGAGGAGGGAGCGTTTCAGTGTGAAAAAGTCCTGAAAAGCCAACAGTGCTGCTGCTTTTAGGAAAACTCATGTGGAGGACTTTATTGGGCTGATGGAAAACTGGAGTGAAGAAAGTGTGAAGGCTCTGAAAGTTCATGTTCATATCGTAGTGGAATGAATGGAGGAAAGGGAGGAGGAGTGATGTGGCAGCTCTGAAAGCCCACTGCTCGCTCTGGGAGGAGAGCAGCAGGGAAAAGCCTTTTGAGCCGCACACGGATGGGGCCTTGTAAGTCTTTGGACTTTAAAGTGGACATTATTAAAGGTGCGCTGTGTGTCGCTGACACAACGTCATATCAAATAGAAACCGCTTGACGGAAACAGCAGAATGTGGACTAAAATCCTAAAAATCTGACCAAAAGGTTTGAAGGCTGCACTCGGTCCTCTGGTCTTCTGATCCTCTGGTCCTCTGGTCTTCTGGTCCTCTGGTCCTCTGGTCCTCTGGTCCTCTGGGCCTCTGGTCCTCTGGTCCTCTGGTCCTCTGGTCCTCTGGTCCTCTGGGCCTCTGGGCCTCTGGTCCTCTGGGCCTCTGGTCCTCTGGTCCTCTGGTCCTCTGGTCCTCTGGTCCTCTGGAGCGCAGACCCTCAGAGCTCAGCAGACGTTTGGTTTCCAGCTTCTTCCACAACAGAGCCGCGTCATTTTTGCCAAATGGTGTCATCATTTTTGCAAAATGATGAATAACACTGGAATGCGGTTCTATTATTAATTTGATAAAAAAAATAAGCCTTGATGTTTTCTGGCTGAGTGTGCTCCAAGCTCTGAGTCCACAGTGGAACAGCTTTGGAGCTCAGCTCAGTCTGAGGGCAGCGAGGAGCCGGATGCCTTCACACCGCAGGGCTGCCATGTTTGGTACAGAGCGAGGAGGAGGAGGAGGAGGAGGAGGAGGAGGAGACAGAGGAGGTCAGGTCAGAGGAGCAGATCAGACTGAGGAGGATCCACAAACCAGATTTGTGTCTCAGAGGGTTGAGAGGAGCGAGACTCACCTGAAACACAACAGGTGTGACTTTGCTCCAGGAGTTTCATCCACACACAGAAAACTAGGGCACGGTGGTGCAGTGGTTAGCACTGTTGCCTCACAGTGAGAAGGTCCTGGGTTCGATTCCCACCCAAGGTCCTTTCTGTGTGGAGTTTGCATGTTCTCCCCGTGTCTGCGTGGGTTTCCTCCCACCGTCCAAAGACATGCAGGTTAGGTGAGCTGGAGAAGCTAAATTGCCCCTAGGTGTGACTGTGTGTGTGAATGTCAGTGTTTGTCTGTCTGCCCTGTGATGGACTGGCGACCTGTCCAGGGTGTTTCACTGCCTTCGCCCTATGAGCGCTGGGATAGGCTCCAGCACCCCCCCCGCGACCCTAGTGAGGATAAGCAGTTTAGAAGATGGATGAATGAATGACACAGAAAACTAGAAAAAAAAAAAACAACTTTTTATTTTTTGTCCCAACACTTGTTTCTCCGTTCTGCCTTCACGTGGGCCGGCGGGGTGCTGGGCGGCTGCAAGGCTGCGGCTGGTCGCTTTTCTTTTTTGAAATGAAACAGACCAACGATTCTTCTAACAGACAAAGATGACAGGTTCAGCGTCCAGATGAACCTGTCACCTCTCTCTCTCCCTCTCTCTCCCTCTCTCTCTCCCTCTCTCTCCCTCTCTCTCTCTCTCTCCCTCTCTCTCTCATCCATCTCTCTCTCTCTCTCTCTCTCTCTCTCTCTCTCTCTCTCTCTCTCTCTGTTTGTTTGGACAGCTCACACTGGTATTTATTTTCCTCTCTGCATGTCAGTAACATCGTGTTGAGTTGAAAAAAGTTACCAAAGTTACCAAACACAAACCTGGGAACTCACTTCAGAAACTCCCAGCTTGTTGGTGCTCAAGGTGCCTTTGCTTGTTGGGACTCCTGGGTAGTTTGGATTAAGATGATCTTAACGAGCTGTGGCTCCTAACGAGCTCTGGGTCTTGTAGTCAGCAGCATCGGTCCTCCACATTCCCACACAGACGTCCAAAGGTCGTCACTGAGGAGCCTGAACAAAAGTCTTTTGGGTTTATTCTGCTGATCTGAGCTGAGCTGCTCCAGGCTCCTGGCTCTAAAGGCTTGTCCTGAGTCTCCTCATGAATCCTGGCTGTGTTTTGGGCGTAACATGCAGTGAACCAATCAGAGGCCGTCTCCCGTCCCCTCTAACAGCCAGGTGTGTCTCACCTTGGTGGGCTGCTGTTCTAATGGAGGATTCTCCAGGTAAGAAGGAAGGAGACGGAGTGAAAGCTCCCGAGCAGATCAGGACTCCATGTGAGCTCCCTGAGGTGAAGCAGCGTCCCTGCCCTGTGTGTGGGACAAGCAGAGCGGACGCTCGCCGGCGCCCCCTATGGAGGCCACCATCACTGTCTGATGATGAGCTTCAGACAGCAGAGAGACCTGCAGCACTGACCTCAGAGCTGCTGTTTGCTGCTCAGTCACTTTCAGCAGCGCAGCAACACTGCTCTGAGGCAGGGGCGGATCTAGACAAATATTCATGGGGTGGTAAGAGGGTGGCATGGAGACTTTAAGGGGTGGCAGAAATATATATGCTGATTTAATACCAAATGATCACAGATATCAGCATTTGCTTGGAAAACCCCCAAATGAGGATATTTTAACTCAAAAACATTCCATTATTGTGGTACATGAGTAAAGCATTGAATAGAAAACCGAAAGGTGGCATTAGAAATATATATTTTTTCTTTCTTTCTTTATTTAATTTTTTAAATTTATTTATCAATCCCTT
>NC_043995.1:33169066-33206566 GCF_902150065.1 Myripristis murdjan | reverse complement strand
AACTCTAGTTCCCTCAAGTATCACAAATCTGTTTTTCATGTTTTTTTTTTTTAAATTACTAAATCGATTTAAAGCAAAGATTCTGGTCATCTGAAACTAGACGACCTCAGGAGTCTGGTGAATCTGGCCAGATGTCGCTGAAAAGTTTGGCTAGGTTTCAGTGAGGGAGAATCTGGCATGTCTGTCCCTTGACCTCTGACCTCCAGAAGGTTGATCACAACAACAACTGCAACTTTTTTCATGCTGAGGTAGAAACTACTGACCCAACTGCCTGCTCCTTTCACAGGAGAAAATATGATTTAATAATATAATGTCAGACTCATAGATCGATAGATAGATAGATAGATCGATAGATAGATAGACAGATCGATAGATAGATAGATAGATAGATAGATAGATAGATAGATATACTCTATTGATCCCAACCAGGCAAATTCTCATGTTACAGCAGCAACAGTAGAAACATATAATAAAGTTAAAAAAAATAGAATAAAGACTAAATATATACAATGAAGACTATAAAGGCTAAAAACTAAAAATATACAATAAGGGCTAACCTAAGAATATGAGATATGAGATGTGAAATATACAGATGGAATTGAAGTATACAGATGATTGTAATAGATAAACAGAGTTAGCATGAAACCACGAAACCAAGAACCAAGTGGCAGAACCCGACGCCCGGTACTGGGGTTCAGACAGCGGGCTGCATGCGTTCAGATGGGACCTTCACAGGGCCGGATTATTTTTTACTAACCTCAGTGTGACCCGAGTCGACACATGGATATGTTAGGCTGCTTTCTGATTCATTATTTTAAAGCAGTCAATTTGTGGCCGACCAATCAGTGAGTAGCTGCGTGTCGGCTCATGAAAATAACACAGAATGTAGAATTACATCAAGTAGAAGAGACACACACAGCAAACACACAGCAGACAGGTGTAACTTTTACCTCCCAGAAGAAAATAAAAGAACTGCTCTTTCCGTCTTTCTGCAAAAAATCTGCTTTCCATGTCACAGCCTGCTGGCTTAACTTTAGTGCCAGCTGACGGAGCGTTTGTACTGCCAGGTCGAATGAATTTATCCTAATTTATCATTAATCAGTCACTCATCAATTTATCATCGAAACCTTATTTTTTCTTCTTATACATAGCTGATAATAATTGAATCCAAATATTTCAATAAAAAAAGTAATATTTTGATTTTTAAAATGGCTGTGTTTGTCTCAGAGGCCGGATGAGATGAGCTCACGGCCCAGATTTGGCCCCCGGGCCGTATCTTTGACACTGAGTGGCTGTGCCTTGCTGCTCTAACCGGACTCTGGTGCTGCTCTGTCTGCAGGGCATGGAGATCGTCCAGACCATGAACAGTGACCCGGGGCTGGCGGTGGGTAGGTACACCCCGTCCCGCCACCTCAGTGTGTTCACCGTCTTCCACACGCTGACCACGCGGCGAGTAACAACCTGTCTCTCCCTCCAGGCTACACAGCGTTCAACGGCGTGGACTTTGAGGGAACGTTCCACGTCAACACGGTGACGGACGACGACCACGCCGGCTTCATCTTCGGCTACCAGGACTCCTCCAGCTTCTACGTGGTGATGTGGAAACAGACGGAGCAGACGTACTGGCAGTCCGTCCCCTTCAAGGCCATGGCCCTGCCCGCCCTGCAGCTCAAGGTCAGCCGCTCCGCTCATCCCAGTTTATCGACTAGTTTTCCAGGCCTGGAAAACATTAAAGCTGAAAAAACGTCCCTGAAAAATCCTGGAAAGTCATGAAGTTGGCCTGAACTCACATTCAAATGTTTTCCTCAGCTCAGGTTGCAAATTTTTAGCCGCTCACACCCCGCCGTCGTGTTTTGATGTTCTGCAGTGTCACACAAAGCTATTAAAATTTACTGAAACTAAACAAAAAACTAAAACGAGGTGTGGAAATCATTTTAGTTAAATGAAATAAAAATTAACGCATGTTGTCAGCGTGTTGATCTGTTTGACTTGGTGTGATCTGAGACGTCAGTGTCAATTTCAATCAATATCAGTATCAGTTCAATATCAAGATCAAGATCAATATCAATTGTTTCTTGGCCTCTTTGTTCATTTTCTGCTGCTGACAGGCGGTGAAGTCCCAGACGGGGCCGGGCGAGTACCTGAGGAACGCCCTGTGGCACACGGGCAACACACCTGGCGAGGTGAAGCTCCTCTGGCAGGACCCTCGCAACGTGGGCTGGAAGGACAAAACCTCGTACCGCTGGCACCTCACCCACCGGCCGCAGGTGGGCTACATCAGGTAGGAGCCTCACGTAGGAGCCTCAGGTGGGCTACATCAGGTAGGAGCCTCACGTAGGAGCCTCAGGTGGGCTACATCAGGTAGGAGCCTCAGGTGGAGCCTCAGGTGGGCTACATCAGGTAGGAGCCTCACGTAGGAGTCTCAGGTGGGCGACACCAGGTAGGAACCTCAGGTAGGAGCCTCAGGTGGGCCTCAGGTAGGAGCCTCAGGTGGGCTACATCAGGTAGGAACCTCAGGTAAGAGCCTCAGGTAGGAGCCTCAGGTGGGCCTCAGGTAGGAGCCTCAGGTGGGCCTCAGGTAGGAGCCTCAGGTGGGCTACATCAGGTGGAGCCTCAGGTGGGCTACATCAGGTAGGAGCCTCAGGTGGAGCCTCAGGTGGGCCTCAGGTAGGAGCCTCAGGTGGAGCCTCAGGTAGGAGCCTCAGGTGGAGCCTCAGGTGGGCCTCAGGTAGGAGCCTCAGGTGGGCTACATTAGGTAGGAGCCTCAGGTAGGAGCCTCAGGTGGGCCTCAGGTAGGAGCCTCAGGTGGGCTACATTGGGTAGGAGCCTCAGGTGGGCTACATCAGGTAGGAGCCTCAGGCGGGCTACATCAGGTAGGAGCCTCAGGTAGGAGCCTCAGGTAGGAGCTTCTTCTCATTGTTTTTACTTTCACTTTTTTATGGATTTAAACAAAAGAAACCTGATCTCACCCTTAAAAAGAGCTACTTCATCAGCAGAAATCGTTTTCTAGACGCTTTATTTTCTTTGTTATGGGGATTTTTTTTGCTAGTAGGCCCTATGACAATGTTAATTAAACATTTGTTGATTCCAAGTAAGGTTTATGTTGGTGTTTCTAATACTGTACATTTTACTACAAATGAATATCGGCCCTAAATATTCATTATCAGTGCACTGATATTCAGTACCAGGCCTGAAAAAATCATATCGGTCAATCCCTATTTGTACCATTACTGCTTCTGCTAATACTACCACTTTTACTGCGTTAATAAAACTGATAATGATAACATTAATATTAGTCAGCTTTATTTGTATATAGCAGTGCTACTTAAAGGTTTACACTAAAGACAGAAACTTTTGCTTTTTTGCTTTTGCTTCTTGGAAAAACTGTGATATTAAGAAATAATGAGCTGTGTGGGCCGTCTCTCAGTGTGTGTGTGTGTGTGTGTGTGTGTGTGTGTGGTAGGCAGTGATGGTTTATTAATTTATTAGTCTAGTTTATTATGAGCTGTTGTTTATGTGTGCCATGTGGGAGGGACCATGGACGTCATTCATTCATTCATTCATTCATTCATTCATTCATTCATTCACTCATTCATTCATTCACTCATTCATTCATTCATTCATTCATTCATTCATTCATTCATTCAATACTGTCCTGTATGATACGGTACCTCAGCCACAGTACTAACGTGCACACAGAAACAGAATGAGTAGAGTCGGCACGGCAGAAGCTGACTGAATAACTTTATTGACAGTTCCTCTCTGACAAAGCATTAAAAAATACTGGCAAAGGAAGAGACGTTCACTGGTGATAGAATGAAACACTTGACTTTGTCCACCAGGTGTCGCTGTGGCTCACACGGAGACGTCATCAGGCTGGAAGCAGCAGCTCCTCTGAGCTCTGCTGGTTAACCCTTTAAAACCTGAGCCGCTTCACTCCGTTTCTTACAAAACAACAACAACAACAACAACAACAACAACAACAAAAACACTGCGCAAAAGGTGACTGGCAAATTAGCATAAATAAATTATACATAACATAAATAAATACCACAACATTAGTAAAAAATCAGTAACAACAAAAATTGGGAAAAAAAATTACCAGAACACCCCCCACAACAAAAGATAGAAAATTTGCAAATATTTTTAAATTATAAGAAAACTGTATTTATAACTATTAAATGATAAAAGTTAAGGGAAAACCTTTTTACTTGTTCAGCCAAAACAGCACAGAAAATACTGGTGCTGTGTTTCACCTCTGATTGGAGGGGAGGTCTGCGCTAACACACACACACACACACACACACACACACACACACACACACACACACACAGCTGTGAAGCTGCATGGAGACTTTTCTAGAAAGTTTCCTGAGAGGAGAGTTCACCCACCAACAAAACAAGATGTTTGCGTCGAGGTTAATGTGTCACTGTTACAGTGAAGCATTGTGGGAAACTACAGGCACCTGAGGCGGATCTACAGGTGGGCCTGGATGGGCGTAGGCCCACCCAGATTGACAGCTTGCCCACCCTATCAGATTCAAGTCCAAAAAATAACTAACTAAATAAATAAATGTTTTAATGTCCTTTTTCCAACATTTATTTTATGCTCGTTTACAACCTCTCGGCTTGTTTACCGAGAGGTTTTTTTTTTCTTTCATCATATCATTTTATACATGTCTATCTAAAAAATAAATAGAATGAAATAACAGGCCCATCCAGATTTTTTTAGGCCCACCCATTAGCCATGTCCTGTATCCGCCACTGACAGGCACCCTGCACAGTTTAGCTTCTTGTGTTCAAATGGAGCTGAAGAATGTGTGTGTGCCATGCCGAGTGTGTGTGTGCCACGCCGAGTGTGTGTGTGCCACGCCGAGGCTTCCCTCTCCAGAAACAGACTGGAGCAGAGAGAGAGGGGCGGCGGCTCCAGCAGCAGCTCTGGGTGTGATGGCAGCAGTGAGCACTGTGACCGCTGGCCCTCAGCTCTCAGTCTGACCCCGGAACCAAAGTCTAACTAGTAGTACTTGCTGCAGTACTGGCAGCGGTTGATGCAGCAGTACTTGCAGTTGTACTTGCAGTAGTACAGGGTGACCCAAAAAAACGGGAATCTTTGAAGTGCGTATTGGCAGACATGAGCAAGTGGCAGCACAATTTTTAAAAAATGAATATTCCATCATTGTTTCTTAAATGGCATGTTTTAAGGTTTCAATGACTATGAATAAAATATTTTTCTTCCATCACTCTTGGTTTTATTGGATTGTTAAAAAGTTCCCGTTTTTTTGGGTCACCCTGTATTTGCAGTAGTACTTGCAGCAGTACTTGAAGCAGTATTTGCAGAAGTACTTCCAGCAGTACTTGCAGTAGTACTTCCAGCAGTACTTGCAGTAGTACTTCCAGTAGTACTCGCAGTAGTACTTGCAGCAGTATTTGCAGTAGTACTTGCAGTAGTACTTGCAGCAGTGGCTCTGGTAGTTTCTGTGCTGTTGGTGCGATGAGCGGCCGTCCGGCTGTTTTCATGTATTTTCTCTTTCTTTTTACTGCATTCTTTCCCCTCCGAAACTTCTTTGTGGCTTCAGGGCCCCCCGGTACTCTATTGTACTGGTCACCATGGCGACCAAATCCTTGGCAAGAATCTGCCTCGGCAACCGTTGATATGCAGATCAGACAGAGAGAGAGACAGTAAGGCCGAGAAACAGGAGAGCGGGCACAGAAAAACACAGTCATAAATGATTCGATATAATTTCAGTTACTTACAGCTGTAAAAGTGTTTTGTCAAACGAATCCTTCAAAGTGATGAATATCAGAGATTCTCTGTTATTTTATAGTTAATTCATTTTCACACCAAGTCCTGAGTCATCACTGTATGAACTGCTGGTTGTTGCTTTGTGCAGACTAAGCTGCTTTAGCAGGACAGTTTCAGATAAAAACGATGATGTTCAACTTTAACTGGTAGAAATAAAGATGGATGGATAGAGGGGGATGGAAAGATGACAGAAGAGATGGAAAAAAGAGAAAAACTAAAATCACTAACATGCTAATGTCACAACAGCGAAATGTAAATAACAATATAATATGCTTTAATGACCACCTGCCTTCAGAAAACTGCAGCACTGGCAAATTTTGATATTACTTTTCATTTCTTTTCTTTTCTTTTCTTTCTTTTCTTTTTTTTTTTTTTACTAAAAGTCAATCCATTCTGCTCCTAACAGTTTAAAGCAGCAGATTTCAAACCGTTCCCTCCATCCTCAGACTCCAGGTTTTTCAAGTCATGAGGAGGGGAGAGGAGGGAGGGAGGGAAGGAGGGAGGGAAGGAGGGAGGGAGGGCTTTGTGGCACATCTATTCAGAGAGCGGCAGAGAGACAGCTGCTTTGTATTCAGACAGACAGACTGAGAGAGAGACAGACAGACAGAGAGGAGCAGATCACCTCCCCGTGCAGAGGTTGGGACACAGGTCGACCTCCTCCTCCTTCCTCCTTCCTCAACTCTACTCCCTCTCTCCCTCTCTCTCTCTCTCTCCCTCTCTCTCTCTCCCTCTCTCGCCCACCACATGACTCCCAGCAGAGCAGCTCTCTCAGCCAAACCTCCACTGCTGTACTGTGGTTCTACTGTGAATACTTTGGTGATACTGTGAATACTGTGTGAATACTGTGTTGATACTGTGTGAATACTGTGTTGATACTGTGAATACTGTGTGAATACTGTGTGAATACTGTGTTGATACTGTGTGGATACTGTGTGAATACTGTGTTGATACTATGTGGATACTGGGTGGATACTGGGTGAATACTGCGTGAATACTGTGGTAATACTGTGTGAATACTGTGGTAATATTGGGTGGATACTGGGTGAATACTTTGGTGATACTGTGAATACTGTGTGAATACTGTGTTGATACTGTGTGGATACTGTGTGGATACTGTGTGAATACTGTGTGAATACTGTGTGGATACTGTGTGAATACTGTGTGGATACTGTGTGAATACTGTGTGGATACTGTGGTAATATTGGGTGGATACTGGGTGAATACTTTGGTGATACTGTGAATACTGTGTGAATACTGTGTTGATACTGTGTGGATACTGTGTGAATACTATGTGGATACTGTGTGGATACTGTGTGAATACTATGTGGATACTGTGTGGATACTGTGCTGATACTGTGTGGACAATATGTGTGAATACTGTGTTGATACTGTGAATACTGTGTGGATACTGTGTGTGAATACTGTGTGGATAATATGTGTGAATACTGTGTGGATACTGTGTTAATATTGTGTGAATACTGTGTGGATACTGTGTGTGAATACTGCATTTATACTGTGTGAATACTGTGTGGATACTGTGTGAATACTGTGTGGATACTGTGTGTGAATACTGCGTTGATACTGTGTGAATACTGTGTGAATACTGTGTTGATACTGTGTTAATATTGTGTGGATACTGTGTGTGAATACTGTGTTGATACTGTGAATACTGTGTGAATACTGTGTGAATACTGTGTTGATACTGCGTGGATACTGTGTGGATATTGTGTGGATACTGTGTGAATACTGTGTTGATACTGTGTGAATACTGTGTTGATACTGTGTGAATACTGTGTGGATACTGTGTGAATACTGTGTTGATACTGTGTTAATATTGTGTGGATACTGTGTGTGAATACTGTGTTGATACTGTGTGTGAATACTGTGTTGATACTGTGTGAATACTGTGTGGATATTGTGTGGATACTGTGTGAATACTGTGTTGATACTGTGTGAATACTGTGTTGATACTGTGTGAATACTGTGTTGATACGTATATTTTTCAGCTCTTCTCTGTGTAACAGAGTGTTTTTCAGCACACAGTACACACAGCAGGTTTTATAACTGACGTTTTAAAAAACTTAAAGTATCAGTACTCAGTAAGTACATGCCTCCACCAACACTACAGATAAACAGTGATTTTAGTAGTACTGGTAGTAGCAGAAGCAGTAATTGTGGTAGCATAAGTAGAAGCAGTAGTAGTACTAGTAGTAGTACAAGTAGTGGTAGTTGTAGTAGTACTAGTAGTGGTGGTAGTAGTGGTGGTAGTATGGAAAACCCTTTGAGCATTCTTCAATATCCTTGATATCAGATGTCAGTTTCCTAGCAGTAGTATTAGCAGTACTATTAGAAGTACTATTAGCAGTACGTTTGCAGCAGTATTACCGCTACTATTAGTAGTAATGTTAGCAGTACTATTAGAAGTACTATTAGCAGTAAATTTGCAGCAGTATTACCGCTACTATTAGTGGTAATATTAGCAGTACTATTAGAAGTACTATTAGCAGTAAATTATCAGCACTATTACCATTACTATTAGTCGCAGTATTAGCAATACTCTTAGGCTAGCAGAAGTATTAGCTTTAATATTAACAGGAGTTTTAACAGTGGCAGTAGTAGTAGGAGTAGAATTCTTAACAATAGTATATAGCAGTAGTATTTGCAGTAGTATTAACAGTAGTATTAATTTTATTATTAGCAGTAGTCAGTAGTCGAGTTGTAAAAAAAATTCAGGGGGGATGGTCAGTTTTTTTCACTTGATGAAAAGGGAGGGTGGCAGTTTTACATGGGGGGTGATTTTTTACCGTTGTTATTTCAGGGGGGAAGCCCCCCCACCCCCCCACCCCTCAACTTGAGTACTGGCAGGAGCAGTAGCAATAGCAGGGGTGCCACCAGGAATTTTGGGCCCCATGAAAATCTATCTATCTATCTATCTATCTATCTATCTATCTATCTATCTATATGTATGTATGTATGTATGTGTGTGTGTATATGTGTATATATGATGGTTTAATAATTTTATATTAGTTTTTACCTATTTTTTGGGGCCCCTGTCAGGCAAGAGCCCTTGGAATTGTCCTAACTTTGTCCCCATATACGGCGCCCCTGAGCAATAGTAGTACTATTATTAACAGCAGTAATAGCAGTAGTAATAGCAGTTGTAGTAGTATTATTAACAGTAGTATTGGCAGTAGTATTAGCAGTAGTACTAGCAATATTAGCAGTAGTATTAACAGCAGTAGTAGTCTTATTAACACTAGTATTAACAATAGTATTAGCAGTAGTAGCAGCATTGGTTGTTGCAGTAGTAGTAGCAGTAGTTTTAGTAGTAGTAGTAGCAGTAGTATTAGTAGTAGTATTAGCAGTAGTAGCAGCATTGGTTGTTGCAGTAGTAGTAGCAGTAGTTTTAGTAGTAGTATTAGCAGTAGTATTAGTAGTAGTATTAGCAGTAGTACTCAGAGGTGGGAACGAGTCTTTGTTCTTTGAGGTCTGAGTTTTAGAGTCAGGATGATTCTGATTGGTCGCTGCAGTTTGTAAACACAACATTCAGAGTTGGCTCCTCCTCCCGGGCTAAGCTAAGCTAAGCTAAGCTAAGCTAACCGGCAGAGCCGCCGCCCAGAGGCCGACGCCCAAAAGAGTCCCGAGCTCGGCAAAACAAGAAAATCCAGGCAGAGGGCGGGGTCTCTGCAGACACACACACACACACACACACACACACACACACACAAACCTTTTAGGAAAGTCCTGCTCATGCTGCCTGTAACGAGTCAGAAAGCGCTCTTTAGCGATCTGAACTGAAAGGTTTATTTGACCTGCAGGAGGATCATAGCTGCTGGGCCGTTACCTCACATGTCAAAGCATTCGCCTGGAAACTGAGTCCAAAAAGGTCCTGACAGGTCGAGGCACCACCACCAGCAGCAGTACTGTTAGCACTGTTAGCAGTGTTAGTACTGTTAGCACTGTTAGCACTGTTAGCACTGTAAGCAGTGTTAGCAGTGTTAGCACTGTAAGCAGTGTTAGCACTGTTAGCAGTGTTAGCAGTGTTAGCACTGTAAGCAGTGTTAGCAGTGTTAGCACTGTAAGCAGTGTTAGCACTGTTAGCAGTGTTGTTAGCCTGCAGCTAGTGGTTTCCTCTCTGTTCAGCAGAGTCATGCTAACTGGTGTAAAGCTCTGCTGTCTGAGAGAAGTGGCGTCTAAAGTCCAGACGTTCAGACTGAGGTCTGCCTGCTGGTGCTGGCGCCTGAGCGGGGAGCGTTTGATGTGTCAGCGGGCGCGTCCCGGCGTCTCTGTGTTGCAGGGTGCGGCTGTTCGAGGGTGTGGACATGGTGGCCGACTCGGGCGTGGTGATCGACACCACCATGCGGGGCGGCCGGCTCGGCGTCTTCTGCTTCTCCCAGGAAAACATCATCTGGTCCAACCTGCGCTACCGCTGCAACGGTATGACCTTTGACCCTCAAACACACACATGCACACACACACGCACACACACACATACATACACACATGGCCTACACACACACACAGCTAAAAAAAAATAATAATAAAAAAAAATTTTGGCAGACTTGGTTGGTTGATACTGCTTCCTGTCTCGTTGCAGATACGGTGCCAGACGACTTCCACTCACATCGCAAACAGGTTCTGATGCACATTCAGGTGTGAGAGCAACAAGGCGGACTGTCTACACACACACACACACACACACACACACACAAACAAACACGCACACACACTTGCACACACACAAACACACACACACACACACACACACACACACACACACAGTGCGTCTACATCTCCAAACCCCGACTGATACTTTAACTGTAGTTTGTGTGTTTCCATGAATGCATTTGTGTAAGCGTGTGTGTGTATGTGTGTGTGTGTGTGTGTGTGTGTGTGTGTGACTGATGTATGAAAGTCGCTGTGAGACCAAACCGCAGTCTGAGCTGTCCTCAGATCAGTTCAGGAAACACCACACGACGTCTTGCCTCGTCCTCGCCGCCGCCTGCCTGCTCGATCCTGCCAGTCCTTACAAACAGCAGTTTATTAAATAAAATCAAAAATAAAACAAATTAAAGCAAATTTGTAAATTACATCAGTTTAAAGCTCCGTCCCAGTGATTCTGAGTGTTTGGTCTGTTCACAACTCCTCCACCTTTTCCATGGCAACAAAAATCAAGATGTGAGTTTGTGGTTGAAGCAGCCGCCTCATAATGTTCTGCTCAACACTCAGAAACCACACAGCTGATGATTGGCTGTGGAAAGCAAAACATTTCCCCGCTTAGGGACTATTTTCCCTGGCGGAGGAGGAGGAGGAGGAAGAGGAGGAGTTTCAGTGTGAAAAAGTCCTGAAAAGCCAACAGTGCTGCTGCTTTTAGGAAAACTCATGTGGAGGACTTTATTCCGCTGATGGAAAACTGGAGTGAAGAAAGTGTGAAGGCTCTGAAAGTTCATGTTCATATCGTAGTGGAATGAATGGAGGAAAGGGAGGAGGAGTGATGTGGCAGCTCTGAAAGCCCACTGCTCGCTCTGGGAGGAGAGCAGAGGAACGTGAAGGAGAGGAACCTCTGGACCTGCAGAGGAACCGGGACGGAGCTTCAAGCTGCTGCAGATGAAACTGAGCTCAGATCCCCGCGGCTCACACTCTTATTACAGCCAAATAAACACAACACACTTTGCTCGGTGTGTGTTCAGTTTTTAGTGTCAGTTTTGATTTTCAGTTCTAGGAGCTTCACCTGGAGTCAAATTTACATTTGATCTTTTAGATTTTTCCTTAGATGTGCGTCAGCGTTCATGAGCAGTGAGCAGCTTCACAGGAACTGACATGAAGAAAAAAAACCATGGAAAATGTATACTGTATATTTAAAATTATGTTACAGGATTTTAAAAATGTTTTTGATCTAATTTTCGGGTCATTCATTTTCATTTTCATTTTCTTTTTGGTTTATTTTTTAAAAAATGTTTTTGTTTTTTCTTATTTTCAGGTCGTTTCCTTGTTTTTCTGTGTTTTTCCTTTTCTTTTGCTTTAATTTTTCTTTTTAACTTTTTAATCATGTCCAGTTCATTTTTTGGCTCTTGTTACGTTGCTCCTTGCCTTTTCTCCATGTTTGTAAAGAAATCAGACGGATCTTCGTTATCGTCACCGTCATTATCAAATTTTAGATAATATCAAATAAATTCCTAGAAATGTTTCATACCCGACATCCCGTGTTTTTAATTAAAAGTCCTCATCAGACTCAAAGAAAACCTCCGGAGGCAAAACGCTCCTCGCCTCGGCTCGGCGGTAACACCCTGCCGCGGTTTGCGCTCTCACCTGATTGGCCGTTGGCGCGGCTCAGCATCGGCCCAGCATGTCCGTGTGTGTCGCCGCATGTCGTTGCATGTCGGTGCGTGGTGTTGCGTGTCGGTGCGTGGCGTTCCCCGGCCGACCGCTCTGAGGAACGCTCAGCGTCTCATGATGAAGAAACGCGGCGGGTCAACGCGCCGGCGGCTGCGTGTCCCGAGTTTCTTCCCAGAAAACTTCAGGTCCAGGTTTTCCTCCAGTTCAGCTCCGGATCCCGACTTTTCTTTAAAAATGAACAAACAGCCGAGTTTTTGTTTGGGAATCCAACTCTGCAGCTGGCAGGAGTGAACAGTGTGTGTGTCGGTCGGCAGGACGCCCCCTGCTGTTTCTGCTCAGCATCGACTGGAAATCCTCCTTTTGCATATTTTGTGATGTAACTGTACATATCTTTAATAAACAGCCGTCCACCACGTCTCCCAAGTCTGGATTTTCATGATTTCACCAACAAATCTGTCAAAAGGGAAGCTGCACTTTTTTCCTGTTTTTTTATTTGTTTGTTTGGTTTGTCTTTGTTTGTTTGTTTTTGTTTTTTTGCAGTTCACATTCAGCTTCTCATGTTCATAAGGGTCAATATTGTGATGTTGCACATTTATCCTTTTTTCTCTATCTGTGATGAATTCAGAGTGTCAGTGGAACATTCTGCAGGTGTTGCTGAAAGAGGAGGTTGAGCTAATAGGCTACAGCTTTAAAAAGTAAAGACAGTTCAGGAAGACGGTCTCTTGAAAACATAATCAACAACACAACAAAACACCCCGGTTATTAAAACAGAAGTAAAACAGCAGGAAATGGCTTGTCTTTTTCCCTCATTTTCAAATTCTGCTGTTTTTGGATTTTGCCCCCCCTCCCCACGGCCACCTGAGGCGCCGCTCTCTCACCACCTGCATCAGTCAAACTCACTTTGAAATCCAGGCGCAGGTCCAGGAACTTTGCAGCAGTTGCTGACGCTTTCTGTCGGCTCCCGTCCCGCCGCGCCGCCTCCTGCCGTCCGGCCGGGTCGCGACCCCTGGGCCGGGGAGGCCGGGACGAGTGCAATATTGGGGGGGATGTGACAACAGTGCACCGCATCCCGGACCTGCCCGACCCCGGGAGCAAAACACACACACACACACACACACACACACACACACACACACACACACACACACACACACACACACACACACACACACACACACCGCCTCCCACCCCGCAGGGCCCGCAGCCGGGCTTTTGTTCAAACGCCCAGAACTTTATTGTCACTTTTTCAGGCGACAGCGAGCAGGAGCAGCTGATCTCCGTGTCTGAAATGGCGCAGGAGACGTGCGGATCTCTTCTGCTTGGTGCGGCTCTACGCGCCTGCTGCCATCTCATTGCGGGAGGACAGTTTGAGTTTTTGTGCCCCGTTCTGTTTCGGGACGTTGCCTCGGCTCCACTGGCCGCTCTCTGTTGTCAAACCAAGCGCTCCCTCTCTGTTTGACACGGTGCGTTCAGGTGCACATGAACACGTTTTCTCATCATCTTTCATTCAGTCGTTGTGGCCAAACATCAGTCCTGCCCCACTATTCTGAACTATTCAATAATCGATACAGTATTATTGATTTACATGATAAATGAGATGAAAGCCAATCAGCTGCTCCGTCTGAAACCCCGTCAGGACAGAGGGTCTGCTGCATGCAGGCCGACTGTTAAACAGAATTATAAATAACTTTAATCGTTATGAATATAGTTTTTCTGTTTATACTAATTTTCTGTTTTTTCCTTCTAATTGTCTTGTTTGTTTTATTTTTGCTATTTTTGTTTACTGATATAATAATGTTAATTAAACATTTGTTAATTCACAACAAGGTTTGTGTTGTCTTGAATGTGTTTTTTTAACGTTGCACAGCAGGTGGAGGCAGTGACTGAACAAACAGCTTTTTTTTTTTTTTTTTTTTTTTTTTTTTACAATTTTTCTTTCTTTTTTTTTTTTTTTAACTTATTCTAACTGATTTTCTATTCAGTTCTATTTGAAATTCATGGAGATGATAAGACAGCAATAAGGACCAGTTGTTGTTGTTTTTTAACCCCATAAAATCATCCGTTCACAAAATCTTGTGTGTAACCCTGTTAAATAACTGTGATCTCAGCATCATCTGACATAACTGTGACTTTGTGATTTAATTTTTTTTCTTTGATCGTGCAGATCTGGGCAAGAGACAGCATGCACCATGCACGCTGTCTCTCTCTCTCTCTCTCTCTCTCTCTCTCTCTCTCTCTGTCTCTATCTGTCTCTCTCTCTCTGTCTCTCTCTCTCTCTCTGTCTCTCTCTCTCTCTGTCTCTTTGTCTCTCTCTCTCTCTCTCTCTCTCTCTCTCTTGTTAAACTGGAGTTCAGTCAACAACATTGCTGTTGCCAACACAATAAGACAACAGGTAACCATGGTGACCTGGAGACTGACAGTTGAACGGCAGGCAGAAGTTTCAAATTAAAAGTCAGGTTTCCTCCTCCTTCTGTCTGAGTTACTTTTAAAACGCAACGATTTTACATTTTTTACAGTGTTAATGTCTTTACCACTTTACCACTGCCTTTACCTGCCACTTTTACTACTACTACTACTACTACTACCACTACTACTAGGCTACTGATACTGTTAGCCTACCACTACTTTACCTCTGCCTTCAGTGCCTTTACCACTGATGTTTTGTCGTCAAAAACACAGCGAAAAACATGGAAATCTTTCAGAAATCAAACTAAAAATACTAAAATGCACATTTCAAATTAAAGGCCACGCCTCCTTTGGACCGTGTCGATGTTCAACAGAATGTCTTTGATATAAAAGTTAAATATCAATAAGATGTTAATTATATTTTAACCACATGTCTGTAAAGTGATACTGGTAACACTTTACAATAAGAGTACAACAATTAACGTTAGTTAATGCCGTAATAAACACTAAGTAACAGTTAACTAACCTTTAACTAATGTGTCTAAGAATGTGTCTAATGCTGTTCATGCTAAGGTATTAATTTATATGTTATTTAAGGGTTATTGTAGATATTATTAACATTAGTAAAGCCATAATAATCATTAACTAATAGTTAATTAACCATTATGGCATTAAGTAACGTTAACTAACGTTAATTGTTGTAATCTTATTGTAAAGCGTTACCATGATACTATTATGGATCCCACCGGAGTTCTGGGCAAGACACGCCCACTAGTGCTGTGATTGGTCAGAAACTCTGTCGCCTGTTTGCTGAAACAGGCTCAGCCAACCAGAGCCCTGACCTTGACCTTGTGGGCAGGTCTTGACCAGAACTCTGGTGGGTTTCATAATACCTCGGTGGGTCCAGCAGTAATGTGGACTAGCCCTTCATGATTATTAAATATCATCAGAAACATGATGCTCGGGTGTCATTTATGGATTATTGATGTTCCACTGAACTCTTACACTTTTGCATCAGCTGACATTCTGATGAACATCCATAGGGGGCGCTCTGAGGAGCATGAGACCAAATTAAGATCCTGAATTACAAAATCTGAATCTGAGTCTGAATGACGTCGCTCAGTCTCCTGCTCAGGGTACAGATTTTTTTTTCTTCCAACAAGTTAAAAAAAATCTGCTGAGGGTCGAGATAATCCTCCACTCGTTTCAGGATTTTTTTAACTGAAACAAGACAGAATAAAGACTTTTGGACAAAATCAAACTCGAATCAAAAGACTTGAATCAAATGCCGTTTGATTCAAGAAAATTCTGCAAACAAGTTGACTACAAGCGTTGGGATTTTCTCCTCCCTCTGTTGTGTCTGCGGCTCCTTCTATTTTGTACTTTCTACTTATGTAACTGTTATTCGCCAGCTGTTCTTAATGATTTAATAATAGTAATGCTTTTAATAATGTTTTAATGATGTTGCCTTGCTGCAGAAAAATCTGAAGGTTAAATTTGGCAGATTTTCTTTACTTTGTTTAAAAAATAAGACTCAGTATATGAGAGAAAATGACTTAAAAATATAACTTTACTCTGTTTTTTTCCAATGCTAATCATTTAACTAAAAATCCACGGTGGTCCTGGGGGTTTGCTCTGTCTGGCTGAACCTGAGGTGAGGCTCTGCAGCTGTTTCCTGCACCTGAACCTCCAAACCAGCTTCTGCTAAACATGTGAATGATGAGCTCCACTGGCCTGTCACCTGCAGCTCCTGCATTTCAGCAAAGAAAGACAAAAACAACAGCAGCGAGCTGCCATTAGAGCCCCACTGGACCTGAGAGCGGCTTTTAATGTGTAAAACACTAAGAGCACAGCAAGAAACGGGAGTTTTAATGTAGCCTATATGTGTTATAAAAAAAAAAAAAAAAAAAAAGTAGAATAGGCTAAGGCTGGTATAAACTTTGGGGTAGCACAGACTTGCTTAACTATTGGTAATATTATGGTGATTATGTGATTCTAGAGTTGTTTTTTTTTTTTTTTTTTTTTTTTTTTTGGCATCAGGACCAGCGGCACCCGGACTCTTTTCGCATGGCCGCAGTGTTGGTTTTTTTTTTGTTTTGTTTTGTTTTGTTTCATCGCTGCTGTTCGCTCTGTCCCCTGAATGCACCATGAACCTGACTGATTTAAAAGTTTTAGTGGCGGTGCTCCCTCGTGTGAAGTTTAGGCTACATGAACTGAAAGATGAATTAAAAACAGGCAAACATCAACAAACAAACAAACAAACAAACAAACAAGCAGACAAACAAAACAACAAGCCAGTGAACTCACCGGAGCGGCGCAGCCTCCGTTTGTCCGGACTGCGGAGTCCGAGCTTCTCCTGCGGGTTTTTTTTTTTTTTTAGCGGCGGACACCCCCCTCCCCCGGCCGGACCCGAACAAAGGGCCTGAGCTGCTCAGCGAGGCGTGGAGGGGCCCCGCTCGGCGCTTAAAGGGCCAACAGCCTGCGCTGTGTGCAGGGAGCCCGGCCGGCCTCCGGGGCCGAGGCTGCGGAGCCAGCGGCCGCATCACACACCTTTCCTCAGTTTATCCTCCGCAGCTTCTCAGCTGCCCGGACATGAGAAAAAACGTTTGAACCCCGTCTCATCCAGCATCACGAGGTCTAATCTTGAAATATAATGAATTTTCATTTTTTTCTGGCAATTTTCTTGTAATTTAAGCTTTTTTTTTTTTTTTTAGCGTATGCTCCATTTTTTTTCAGTAGCCTAACGGTCAGGTCATTTTTGATCATCAGATTTAGTTTTTTTTTATGTTTATGTTCCAGTATTGTTATTTACTCATGTAGGCTATTTTTTCTCGCATTTTTTTCACTTATGTTCCAGTAATAGTTTTTTTCCCCACAATGCTCAGGTCATTTTATGATTTTTAATTTTCCCTGTTTTTTTAAATATATAGTTTATTATTTTACCATGATGTTTTGATCTCACCACTTTGAATTTATTTTATTTTCGTATCAGAGCCCTGAGGGCAAAATCACTTCCAGTGGGGGTCTGAGTCCTCATGAGGGTCAAGCTGGGGGTCTGGGTCCTCATGAGGGTCAAGCTGGGGGTCTGGGTCCTCATGAGGGTCAACCTGGGGGTCCAGGACATGAAGAAGTTTGAAGCTCCTGATTCACGAAACAGGAAGTGCGGCCAATTTTCTTACCAAACCGGCGCTGGTGAGAGGCAATCAGCTTCTGTTTCGATCCAGTCTCTTTTGCAGGTAAAGCCTTCAAAGCTTTGTCCAGCAGGGGGCGTCCTATGACACCGACTGACTGCCTGCTGGACCCTACGTGTCTCTGTGAGAAACCCCAGGGCCGCAGACTGACAGCTGCTGTGAAACACCTGCCACACATCTAAGGACAGGTTAAATAAAAATCATATTTATATCTGTATGTATGAATTTGCACTGGTTTATGTTTGACAGAGGAAAAGGAACAAAGTGCGAGGCTGCTGCCCTCAGGGTTCAGCTCTCAGCACGTTTCAACTTTATTTACACAGCAGCTCTCACACCAACATGCAGGCCAGCGGGCTTCACCTTACAAGAGTAAAAGAACACTGCCAGAAACAAAAATAATAGTAATAGATAAATTATGCTACCTATCTATCTATCTATCTATTTATCTATCTATCTATCTGTCTATCTATCTATCTATCTATCTATCTATCTATCTATCTATCTATCTATCTATCTATCTATCTGCCTTATTAAATTATAGCATGAGGTATGAAAGCAGGGGGATTTTTTTAGATTTTGGGGTATTTTTCTGGTAAATTCATGGTAAAACCTTGTAAATTCATTTTAAATATATTTTTTATAATAATTATAAATATGTGTCTTGTTTTATTCTGTCTGCTGTCACTGCCCCCTACTGTCTGTCTGCTGTCACTACTAGAACTAACCCTAACCCTAACCCTAACCCTAGAAGTAATAGTAGTACTATTACTTCTACTACTACTGTTACTACTACTATTAATACTGCTACTACTACTACTAGTACTAGTACTACTGCTGCTAATGCTAGTATTACAACTACTGCTAATACTGCCACTGCTACTACTACTGTTGACTATTGTTACGACTGCTATTACTACTACTACAGTTATTACTATTATTATTACTACTGCTGTTGTTACTGCTATTATTACTACCACTACTGCTACTATTACTATTACTGCTTTGACAGCTACTAATTTTACTACTACTACTACTACTGTTACTGCTATTGTTACTATTACTATTACCATTACTACTGTTACTCTTCCTATTACGGTTACTATTACTACTACTACTACTGCTACTACTATTGTTAATACCATTACTATTCCTATTACTGTTTCTACTACCATTACTATTACTACAGTTACTACCACTGCTGCTACTGATACTACTACTGTAACTCTTAGTATTACTATTAGTGCTACTTCTACTACAACTACTACAGCTACTATTGCTTCTACTACTACTATTACTGCTACTGTTACTATTGGTACCATTACTTTTACTACTACTGTTACTATTAATAATACAACTGTTACTCTTACTATTAGTACTACTATTACTTTTACTACTATTACTACTATTACTATTAGTATTACTGTTGATACTACTTCTACGCCTGGTTTGATGGATTTTTTGTTTCATTTTATTTGGTTTATGTCGTTGAGATGCATTTTATGTTTCATCACATGGTGCAAATAAAATAAACCAAAATAAAATAAAATAAAATAAAATGAAATAAAATGAAACTAAATAAAATAAAATAAAATAAAATAAAATGAGCGGTCATGTGCTCATGCAGGTTCAGCCCCTCAGGCCTCCTGCAGGCTAAGAAAACAGTCCAGCAACAGCAGGATGCAAATAGAGCAGCTTCCTGCCGTCCACGTCTAAAATAGACTGCTGTGGCCCCCACTGCACCCCAGGCTGGGGAGTGTGTGTGTGTGTGTGTGTGTGTGTCTGTGTGTGTGTGTGTGTGTGTGTGTGTTGGGGGTAGAGGCCAGTTGTCGAGCAGCAGGTGGTGGTTGTTGGTGATTTATTTAGCTGGACTGAAGCTCTCCCACTCAGCTGAGAGTCACTGTGAGGCAGCAGGGAAACCAGACCAGAGACCTGCACAGACCTGAAGAAACCTGCACAGACCTGAAGAAACCTGCACAGACCTGAAGAGACCTGCACAGACCTGAAGAGACCTGCACAGACCTGAAGAAACCTGCACAGACCTGGAGATACCTGCACAGACCTGAAGAAACCTGCACAGACCTGGAGATACCTGCACAGACCTGGAGATACCTGCACAGACCTGAAGAGACCAGCAGCCTCCTCTCCAGGCCGGGTTTGGTTGGAGTGGCCCGGTGAGGGAAGCAGCTGAGGCAGAGTCATGGATGTGTTCTGACAGCGAGCCGCCTGACGGTAAGAGAGGTCAAACCTCCTGACAGCAAACAGACACAAGACGATTAGGGCCACAGGAAAAAAAGAAAACAAAGTCATCATCATTAATCTCAGAACATATATATATATATATATATATATATATGTGTGTGTGTATATATGTATATATATATATGTACACACACACACACACACACACACATATATATATATGTGTATATGTGTATATATGTATATATATGTATATATATATATGTACACACACACACACACACATATATATATGTGTGTGTGTGTGTGTGTGTGTGTGTACATACATATATATACATATATACACATATACACACACTATCTATCTATCTATCTATTGATCCACCCATCCTTACAAAATATCCTGTGAGAGGGATATTAAATTATATAATTATAACTATATTAACATCTGATGTTATTACATGTTACAGCAGCTCACTGCTAATCAGTACAAATTCATTCTGACTCGTCACCTTCATCCTGCTGAGACCCAGGAGTCTGAGTGGGGGCTTTTATTTTGAAGGTTTTATTTCACCCGCTTCACAAAATCCACATCATTTTCATTTTATTAAATTCTTGTAAATTATTATTTTTTTTAATTATAAATATTTAATATTAATATATTTTTTTCCCAACACCAAACTAACACACAGCATGCTGGGATTTACTGTGATCTGTCACCCACTGGGGGCAACTGTGGGGTAAATTTATCCTGCCACACACACACACACACACACAGTCCCTCCCACCTGTCAGTGCAGGTCTGTTAAACTGGACTAAAGGTCAGTTGTCTGCAGACCACACACACACACACACACACACACACACACACACACACACACACACACACCAGTTGGACAGTAAACCAGTAGGTCTGCCACTCAATAAACCAATATTCAGCAGTAATTAACACTTAATGAACTGATACTGTTAGCCTCATGCTAATTTGTTAGCTTGCAGGTAAAAGTGTCCATTCATTTGAATAAGAAATGCTAACAGTGCTAACAATGCTAACACTGCACTGTGGTCAGAACTTTGATAAGAACTATTTTTAGCTTTTGACAGCTCATTGAAGCTCTATCTATCTATCTATCTATCTATCTATCTATCTATCTATCTATCTATCTATCTATCTATCTATCTCGCCCATTTCTTATTGTTATTGCTTACATAACGTTTAAAGGTGATAGTAGTGATAACACCACTATGAGACATAATTAATTGTACGACTTGACTGAATTAAAAAAAACGTATAAGTTGGAACTTTTCATGAGTTCATATGAATAGATCCGGATCATAGTAGATGGTATCCATCCCATCTCTGCTCTGGATTGGCCGTGTCTGGTCAGGGTACCCAGGAGCCAATGAACGAGCACCGCTGCCCCTCTAAGCCCCGCCCCCTGTGGGCTCCTCTGTGCTGTTTGTTCTTCAGATTGGACAAACAGAGTCGAGAGTCCACAGATCATGTAAAGAGACAAACCGCAGAGTGGAGGCTGGCTGGCTCTGCTGAAGAAAAATTACTCTTATTTTACTATCTTCATCATCATCATCATCATTATTATTAGTGGTAATGTGGACTTATTATTAGCTTCTGATGTGTCCGGCCTGGATGCTGCATGTGAGAGACACCTTTACTTTATTTAAATAATAACAGTAACATGTGCAAAAGGATTTTTTTTTTATGTGTCTTTAGTTCGACTTTTGGTCCTTAAATTTAATTTTCTCACTTTTTTTTTTTTTTTTTTTTTGTAATTTCTGGTCTTTTCGTTGATGTTGATTGTCAATTTTTTGGCTAATTTTCAGGTAATTTTTGGCAAAATTCTCTCCTCAAATGTGCTATTTTTGTCAAATTTTCAGTTTTTTTTCTCTCCATGCTCAGGAACATGTTTGAAGGCTCCTGCTCTGGTGGTTGCAGTGATTTTCTTGTGAGAGAAGGATCACATTATTATATGACATGGCTCAGTGACGGTGTGTTTGCTGTTCAGGTTCCCTGGATGGGTCCTGAGGAAGAGGAGGCTGTCAGCTAGCATCCGCTGGGTCACAGGAGGTGAGCTGCTCAGCCCTGTCTTTATCCCCTTTGCCAAAAATTAGTCAAAATGTGGAACAGTATTTACCTAGCAGGACATGCTCGGTACCAATGAATTCCTTATGTCATCTAGTTATTTCTTTGCTATCAATTCATTTTTTAAAAAAAGTATTGCAATACTTAAGTGAATCAATCTTTTCCCCACCCCTAATTATCTGTTTGCTCTTCATTATTATTCTTTTTGTCTGGAGCCGGTGTCTCTGTGGCTTCAGAGTGCTCATCATCATTGTCATCAGTCCTGCTTGGTTTTAGAAAATACTTCTTAAGGCTACATAAACATGCAGGTGGAAATAAACCAAAGACACATTGAGGATGGATCATGATCCGATCGACCAAACCAGGTGCTGGTGTGGGTCACAGGCCTACGTCATCAAGTCGCACCCACAAGACTTTTCCTTTTTCATTGTTCTTTAAAGAGGTCTACTGAATGATGGTCCTAGTTCAACACAATCAGACAGATTTTAAATACGTCATAAGTAAGACTCATGGGGATGTGTTTTATCGCTCTGAGCTGCTCCAGGTCTCTGCTGCTGTCTGAACGCTGGACAAAAGGCTGGCTGCTCCAGGCTCCTGGTTCTCAGGGCTTGGACTGAGTCTCTTCATTAATCATGGCTGTGTCCTGGGCTCAACATGCAATCTGTAAAAGTTTTTGTCAACCCAGGACTTCAGTTCCCTCCTCTGTTATTAACAGGATGATGGTGTTGATCAGTCAGCTGATTTAAAAAACAAACGAGCCAACAAAACCAAACCTGCCTCCCTGTTTTCAGCTGGGATTGTCATTTATCTGCACAGTTCAGATAACACTGGATATGTCTGATTTCTTGCAGTCATTTTACAGATGTCAGTCCAGGGTTCAGCCCGGGTGATGGAGACCGGGCCCCCCATCACACAATACATACCGTTACCATGGAAACGCAGCATCCACCTGGCCCTGCTGCTCTTCCACCTGTGGCTCCCTGAAGGTACGAACAAACAAAGCATCTCACATCAAGGCTGGCCTGGTGGGCGTGTGCCGTGTGGGCGTGGCCAGTGGTGAGGCGAGATGACAACTCATCAAGATGATTGACAGGTGCTGGTACAGGAGCAGGAGGGCAGCACCAACAACCCACTTGTTCAATTATTTAGGGACCTTTTTTTCATTTTTATAAACTTGGTTTTACTGTCAGTGCTGAGTAAATTATCAGGGAGGCAATGGAACATTTACACATTTTAGGCTGCAACCAGCCAGCTAGTTTTAACTTTACTCTCCGCGGTTTCTACATAATTTATCATTAATTATTCATTTATCATAGAAATCACTTATTTTGCTTATTACATATAGTTGATAATAACTGAATGTAAATATTGCAATTTTAAAAAATTGATTTGATAATATGTTTTTTCCCCTTCCCTCTAAAACATCTTGTAGTCTGGATGAAGCTCACAGACCATAATCTCTGACATCTCTGATCTATTCTATTCTATTCTATTCTATTCTATTCTATTCTATTCTATTCCATAACTTTTCATGTAATTTACGCTCAACCACCAACTTATTTTCAAAGTGACACTAAAAGCAGGTGCAGTTGACTTGACATGTCCTCCTTGTGTTCAGTCTGGGGCTCCTGTCGCATCCTGAGGTGCAACTCTGACTTTGTGGCTGCGACGCTGGACCTGGGCAACAGCGGAGGAGGAGGAGGAGGAGGAGGAGGAGGAGGAGGAGGAGGAGGAGGAGGAGGGCTCAGCAGGGAGGTGGTGAATACTGGATACTGCAGCGCCCTGCGCTCCTACGCCACGTGCACCAAGCGCACGGCCCGGGCCTGTCGTGGTGACCTGGCGTACCACTCGGCCGTCCAGGGCATCGAGGACCTCCTGATCCAGCACCGCTGCCCCCGGGTGGGGCCCACCGCCCAGCCCCGCCCCATGCCCCAGGCCCCCCTGTCAGGGGACACCTGCCTCTACGAGAAGGGCTTCTTCACGCGGGAGGGACGGCCGCCAGAGTACCTCCACTGTGGCGTGTTTGGCGATCCCCACGTTCGAACCTTTAACAATGAGTTCCAAACCTGCGCCGTGCAGGGGGCGTGGCCTCTGATAGACAATGAGTACCTGTACGTGCAGGCGACCAGCACGCCAACAAGAGGACAGACGTACGCCACAGCACTTACTAAAGTGAGTGATGTTGGTGTCCTGGGTCAACAACAGGATTCAGTTCTAATCAGTTTTAATCTGATTAAAGCAAAACTCAGCTGCAGACATCACATCATTTCCTCAGTCAGAGAAGGTGTTTGTTTGATTTATCGAGCCATGTAAAGTCATTGTTTGAATAATTTTAAACATATATGTACACTAGAAAAAACTAATTTCACACCAGAGCTAGTGTGTACGAAGAGGCCTTCCAGCTCCAAGAGCATGTGTCTCCACTGTCCACATGGGGGCGACATTGAGGCTAAAACGAGGTTAAAAAGAGTCAAATGAACAGCAGTCAATGGGACTTTTCCAGAAAATCAGTTCTCCAAATGATATTTCTTTTTTCCCTGTGTGTTGGTGAAAATGAGCAGCCGCTGCTTCAGAAGATCCACAGATGAAGCTCAGATGAAGGAAATGTGGAACATTTAGGAAGCAGATGATTGGTTCTCCTGTGGTTCTGCAGCCAGTCAGCAGCACAGAGCCTCAGTGCGAGTGCAAATCTCTCAACTCAACTCAACTCAGCTTTATTTATATAGCACTTTAAGAACAACCACAGCTGAAACAAAGTGCTGTACAAAAATGAAAAATAAAACAGCAAACAGAAAGAAAAGTAGAAAGAATAAAAACAATCAAACAAATTAAAACAGAGCAATAAAACAATAGAAAGAATAAAAACAATCAAACAAATTAAAACAGAGCAATAAAACAATAGAAAGAATAAAAACAATCAAACAAATTAAAACAAATTAAAACAGAGCCAGGTCTGATGCTGGAATTTAAAATCAATGTGCATAAATGATCATAAAACCACAAAACAGTAAAAGTAATAAAACAGTAAAAAGGAATATAAACAACAGAACAAATAAAACAGAGCGACGTCTCATGCTGGGTTAAAGGCCAATGAGTAAAAATGGGTTTTAAGACTCAAACTCACAGCATTTTACAGCCATGGATTATAATTTCAGTTTATAATCCTGTCTGCAGCAGAAATATGGACAGGAACAGTCCAGTTACTGATCAATATCTGGAATCAAATGGACCAATCAGTTTAGAGCATTTAGGCACATCGGCCTGGACATGCTAAAGGCTGCATGTGCCTTTATTGTTTCTTCTTCTTCTCCTCTTCTTATTCCTCTCATCATTACTGTGTGTAACTGTCCCTTGTCTCCCCCTCAGATCACCATCATCTTTAAGAACTGGCGTCAGTGCATCGAGCAGCATCTCTACCAGGCCGAGCTGGACAACGTCCCGGCGGCGTTTGTGGACGGCTCGGTGTCGAGCGGCGAGCGGCGCGGTCAGCACAGCCTGCTGGTACAAACCCAGAGTCCCGGCCGGCACGCCGAGATCCGGGCCGCCCACATCGGCACCGTGCTGGTGGTCCGACAGAACGGCCGGTCCCTGGGCCTGGCGGTGCGCTCGCCTCGGGCCATCGTGGAGGCCTTCGCCCCGGAGCAGGACCTCCAGCTGTGTGTGTGGGGCTGTCCGGCCTCCCAGAGACTCAACACCTTCACCCCTCCTTCCTCTTCCTCTTTAAAAGCTCAGGCTTACTGTGCGGCGCACCTCCCGGCCAGAGACATCTACTACCAGGCCTGCGTGTTCGACCTGCTGGCCACAGGGGACCTGAACTCCAGCATGGCAGCTGTCGCCGCCCTGGAGGACGCTCGTGGAATGATCTCTGACATGGAGCGGGTTCATCTGCTGCCCGTGGCCTCGGCGGTCCGACCTGGACCCTGTCTGGCCATGCTGCTGCTGCTACTGGGCTTTCTGGGAGCACTGGGGAGGCCGTAGCCCCGGCCAGGGCCCCTGGGATTGAACGGTACCAAAGACTTTTACCCAGAAGCCCAAAAAGATGTTTGTTTTGGTGTTTGACCTCACCGCTGTAATGTGAGCGTCTGGTCCAAACACTGAGGTTCAACCAGCTCAGTCAGGAAGCGCCTCCTGGACACATCTGTTATTCAACCATAACAAGGAAGGAACTCAACCAAAAAGTTGTCTGACATTAAAGAATTTCACGTCTTAAAGTCAGGATCATGTGATCAAAATCACTGGAGGCTTTTAAATAATGGTGCATAAATTGAGTAAGAATGTTAATATATATCTCTATCTATCTATATCTATATATAAAATACATATGACATATATGAGTCATATGTATAGTGTCACTTATGTATATGTGCTGTTTTCTGTGTGTGTGTGTGTGTGTGTGTGTGTGTAGGCGTGTGTGTGAGGAATTTCTGACATACATGTTACACCATCAGCTGTATGGAGTATTAATCCATTTCTGAATGTACCAAACAGTGTTTACAGTCTTTCCTCAGGTTCATGTTACCAACAACAGAATCTCTGCAATTTTCACATTTTCCACTTTAAAATCAATCAATCTTAAACTGATAGCTAACGCTCTGAGATGATCATGAGCCAACACGCAAACCAAACCAAAGTCTGTGGGGAAATAAAATTTGATTTTATACATATCAGCATTTTTTTTCTCTATGCTTGGTGGAACTGGTAATATTTCCAATTGTTTGATGATTTCATTGAAGGCACCAGTGAGATGATGAAATCAAAGCAACGTGACAAGACAGTGTGTGGAGGCGTTTTCCTGTGCCTGGGGCAGCTGACTACAGCAGGATGACAGAGGTTTCTCCTTAAGACACCTCCTGTCTTCAGGGGAATCGTTGCATATTGCTGCTTCATCATTTTCTGCTAAGTTATGATTTCCTTTGATTTTGATCCAGATACAGGACGCGGTTTTCAAAGTGGAGTCCGGGGACCTGCAGGGGTCCTTGGGGGTCATCCAGGTGGGACTCCAGCGAGACGAGGACTAGTTTAAATGCTTGTTAAAGGCGCCTGAATGCGGCATAAACACAAGAAATCTGATCTAGCACCACTGATGTTTGCTCTGGTAATTTTTTGCGAATTTGCTGATCATGTTTCCCGGCAATGGTTTCAAATAACTCAAGGGAATTAAAGTGAATGAATATCAAACATTCTCTCAGCAATACCAACTACAAGGAAGAACATGAAAACGTTAGCTGATTCATGTTGGCGGAGATGTAACACACAGTTTCCCACACTTCCAGCTCTTGCCTACGTTTTCCTATTCTTGTCGCCTGGAGGCATGAAGATCATCGTTTCCAGCTCAGAGGAATGACAGGACTTTTATCAGGATGCGGTGAGCCAGCGTGATGGAACCAGGCCAGAGGATTCCTGCAATAGTGAGAAATGACCTGGCGGGAAAGAGAGACGTGAGTCCGTACAGAAGCGTTTTCCTGTTAAGCTCCTGGAACACCAATGAAACACTCCCAACGCCCTCTAGTGGTCATAAATTGCTTGGTACAGCTTTAAAATAATCACTCATACTTAACTTATCATGAAATTAAACCATTCCTCATTTTGCCTAGGACCCTGTGGAAGCCCTAGAAGGACCCCTGGGGGACACCAGACCCCACTTTGAAAACCAACTACTAACTTTACCGTGTGCTCAGACCAAACGTGAAGCTAGTTTTCACGTTTGGTACTAATCTGGATACGGTCTCAAGTTTTTCACTCGAGTTGAAAAATGTTCAGCTCAGATGAATACAAAAATGTCATGTTTTTGTGTTATTTGCAACATAGAAATTCGTGTTATTCATATTCGGTGCTGTCACACACACACACACACACACGCACACACTACTTGGTGCTTACATCCACCACAAAACATTACCCCTAATGCGGCTGCAGTGCAATGGCGACATGCTTAGCTCTTAAAGTGAACACAGGAAGGCACAAAACAGAACTGCACATCTTGAACGTTGAAAATGTCTGGTTTTGATGTTCTGGTTTTAATGTTAGTGGTCAGTGTGTCACCTGGGCTGTAAGCTGGACACCTGTCTGTCAGGTAGACGGCTCTATTTTAATGATCTAAGGTCTGCAGAGCACAGTGCACATCATTCAGTCTCCAAGTCACTGCTGCTGTTTCAACAGTGGAAAAAAGGCTGGCTGCTCCAAGTGCTTCAAAAGGCCTGGACTGAGTCTGTTTATTGGGTGGGACATGCAGTGACATGCAGTGACATGCAATAACATGCAGTGACATGCAATAACATGCAATGACATGCAATAACATGCAGTGACATGCAGTGACATACAATAACATGCAGTGACATGCAATAACATGCATGACATGCAGTAACATCCAGTGACATGCAGTAACATCCAGTGACATGCAGTAACATGCAGTGACATGCAGTAACATGTAATGACATGCAAAAAAATGCAGTGACATGCAATTACATGCAGTGACATGCAATAACATGCAGTGACATGCAACAAAATGCAGTGACATGCAATTACATGCAGTGACATGCAATTACATGCAGTGACATGCAACGACATGCAATGACATGCAGTGACATGCAATGACATGCAATAACATACAGTGACATGCAATGACATGCAGTGACATGCAATTACATGCAATAACATGCAGTGACATACAATGACATGCAGTGACATGCAATTACATGCAATAACATACGGTGACATGCAATAACATGCATGACATGCAGTAACATCCAGTGATATGCAGTAACATCCAGTGACATGCAGTAACATGCAGTGACATGTAATGACATGCAACGAAATGCAGTGACATGCAATTGCATGCAGTGACATGCAACGGCATGCAATTACATGCAGTGACATGCAATTACATGCAGTGACATGCAAAACATGCAATAACATGCAATAACATACAATGACATGCAGTGACATGTAATAGCATCACTGACATGCAATAACATGCTATAACATGCAGTGACATGCAGTGACACCCAATAACATGCAGTGACATGCAGTAACACGCAGTGACATGCTGTAACATGCAGTGACATGCAGTAACACGCAGTGACATGCTGTAACCTGCAGTGACATGCAGTAACATGCAGTGACATGCAATAACATGCAATAACATGCAGTGACATGCAATAACATGCAGTAACATGCTGTAACATGCAGTGACATGTAATAACATCACTGGCTTGCAGTAACATGCAATGACATGCAGTAACATGCTGTAACATGCAGTGACATGCTGTAACATGCAGTGACATGCTGTAACATGCAGTGACATGTAATAACATCACTGGCTTGCAGTAACATGCAATGACATGCAGTAACATGCTGTAACATGCAGTGACATGTAATAACATCACTGGCATGCAGTAACATGCAATGACATGCAGTGACATGCAGTTAACCAATCAGAGGCCGTCTCCCGTCCCCTTTAACAGCCAGGTGTGTCACACCTTGGTGGGCTGCTGTTCTAATGGAGGATTCTCCAGGTAAGAAGGAAGGAGACGGAGTGAAAGCTCCCGAGCAGATCAGGACTCCATCTGAGTACAAGCTGATTCATGCTTGATGTTAAATGTGGATGCAGACGGAGCCTTCTGCCTGTTCTCTGCGTTCATGTCCTCCATATTTGTGCAGGTTTTCAGGAAGCTTACAGATTTGGACAGTTAAAGAGAGAGTGCTCTATTAGTGAGACACAAAGAAGAAATTTTAACAACTGGTAATATTAGAGAAAAGAATCCCTGTCCTGGTGATGCGTTTAATGACCTCACAGACCACCTACAGCGCCGCCTCCTCTCCTGCCTCTTTGTAGCAGCTCCATTATGACGACCTCCTCCAGCGCCACCATGTTGGTTGCTGTCAGAAACTTTGGACTCTGTGCTGCCCCCTAGTGGATTGCCTCTGAACATTCATACCGACGTAAAGAAGGCATGGACGCATGTGGGCAATGAGGGATACATCATTTGAAAACAAAAATTTTCATATGTATAGAATATTTACAGTCAGATATTATGTTAGATAATAAAATGTTTTTTCTTCATTTTGTTTCTTGGTTTTGCATTGATATAGCTTATTTACGTATAGTATTTTGGACAGACCTGGACTTGGAATTATTTCTGACATTTGCATTAGTTTTATTAGCACAGTGGTGATAAAGTGTCTGATGTTAATACAGTGGATAACCTGCTGAGTGTAGGAACAGGTGATGATTTGTGTTTTTGTGTCTCTCTTGCCATCTGGACCCTTCCACTGCACACCCCCAGCCCCAAAGGGACCACAGTGGATATAAGCCTTATGGCTTTATTGTGTTTTCCTGATTTTTCATGTTATGTGCACGCTGCTGGTGTTCCTTTTTACATGAAATTGTAAATAAAATCAATCGGTGTTACAACAGATGATAGACTATGTTGGATTGTGTCCATATAGGTCCATTATGATGATGATGATGATGTACAAATGCTAAAACGCTATTGCGCTTTTATTCATAGGGAAGGAAATGAGTAAAACCCCGGAAAACATGAAGTAGAAATGCATGAATGAATAGTATTAAGTGTGAAATATGACTCACAGCATTTCTGCAGGGTGTGCAAAATAACAGCAGTGGAACAAACTGAAACCAAAATTTTTGAAAATGAGTGAAAAATACACATGAAATTCAAAAATATAGTGAAACGTATGGATCATGAAAATAAAGGAATAAAAACGGAGAGAGAGAGAGAGAGAGAGAGAGAGATGGAAGTACAGAAACAGAGCTGCAAAAAATGGCAAGTCAGCATGTCATTGCATGCTCTTCATACCCATTGGCATATGGCTGGTGTGTGTGTGTGTGTGTGTGTGTGTGTGTATGTGCATGCATTACACAGGAAGCAAGTGAGAAAGTTAGAGAGGACGTTATGCAATACTTCCAGGGAACTACGTGCTCAAGCCTATGAAATGACATTCTGTGAAAATCCGTTATTACATCAGACGCAGAAACAAGAGTGAGAAACAAACAAAAGGCCTGCTCCACCTGCAGGAGCTTCTCTGAGATCCCATTATTTTCTTTTTTTTAACTTAATTTTTATTTATTTTTTCACAATAGTAATATGGCATATACATTTCCCTTCATTTACATTTTTTACCCTTTTTACAGCTGCACATAATCTTAACACTTATAATCAAGAATCGTGTAAGAAAGCAGCATAAATACATAACTATAAATTTTAAGATAGATTTTATATATACAAACACACATGTGTGTGTATACGTGTGTGTGTGTGTGTGTGTGTATGTATATGTACAGTACAGGCCAAAAGTTTGGACACACCTTCTCATTCAATGCGTTTTCTTTATTTTCATGACTATTTACATTGTAGATTCTCACTGAAGGCATCAAAACTATGAATGAACACATGTGGAGTTATGTACTTAACAAAAAAAGGTGAAATAACTGAAAACATGTTTTATATTCTAGTTTCTTCAAAATAGCCACCCTTTGCTCTGATTACTGCTTTGCACACTCTTGGCATTCTCTCCATGAGCTTCAAGAGGTAGTCACCTGAAATGGTTTTCACTTCTCAGGTGTGCCTTATCAGGGTTAATTAGTGGAATTTCTTGTTGTTTTCAGTTATTTCACCTTTTTTTGTTAAGTACATAACTCCACATGTGTTCATTCATAGTTTTGATTCCTTCAGTGAGAATCTACAATGTAAATAGTCATGAAAATAAAGAAAACGCATTGAATGAGAAGGTGTGTCCAAACGTTTGGCCTGTACTGTATATCTATTCTGTATCTATAGATAGATAGATAGATAGATAGATGATAAAAATAATAATAAATAGAACATAGGATCAATTATATGAGCTCCAACCTAAACCCAGAGGCATTAATGTGGAGTTGGTCTTTTGCAGCAGAACAGCTTCCACTCTTCTGGGAGGCTTTCTGCCAGATGTTGGAGTGTGTCTGTGGGAGTTTCTCCCAGATGTTGGAGTGTCTGTGGGAGTTTCTCCCAGATGTTGGAGTGTGTCTGTTGGACTTTCTGCCAGATGTTGGAGTGTCTGTGGGAGTTTCTGCCAGATGTTGGAGTGTCTATGGGAGTTTCTGCCCGTTCATCCAGAAGAGCCTTTGTGAGCTCAGACTCTGATGTTGGACCAGAGGGCCCGGCTCCCAGTCTCCGTTCTAGTTCAGAGAATTGTCCAAAATGTGTCTGTGAGCTGAAGCGTTCAGATTTCCCTTCAGTGGAGCTGAGGGGCCGAGGCCGAGCCCAGAAACACCAGCCCACAGCGTGACCCCTCCTCCAGCAAACTGCACAGTCGGCACAAGAATTCCTCTCCAATGCCCAATCTACCCAGTCCTAAGACCGTCCTTGGTGTACTGAAGCAAACTTTGACTAATACAATATTAAAGGTCAGCTGATGTGCAGGTGAGTGTTTACACCTGGCAAGCTGTGTGGGAAACTCACTCACACAAGAGTATTAAAGGTACAATGTGTAATATTGTGCTTGTTCAAAGGTGCAAAAGAACATAACGCAGCACTGAGTGTTCCCGTTTGTTGCATGTGAAAACCTTATTTTCCCATGCACAGACAATTCCCAAGTGAAAAGAAAGCAGTTTCTGAAACATTATCATGCACGTTTACCCGCTTTGCACCGCAGAAGTAAACCAGACACCTGCACATGTGGTTTCCTAAAGAAATCCAACAGCAACACAGCCACTGTTTATGAATGAATGTTCTGCAGAGGACAGAGAGCATTGGACTTTTCACATTAATGAATCGGCAGGTTCCTTTAAACAGCCGAAAAGTACAAAATGTCTGGAAGTAATCTTTGGCATCATCTGCTGTTTATTTTTGTGCTTGGCTAAAGTGTTTAGAAATATTAAATATCTTATTCAGCTTTCTTAAGTGTACGTAATCCAAGACTGTCAGTAATTCTGTTTTAATGCGCTCTGTTCTCTTATTTCAATGATGTGTCTTTTTTCATTTCCTTTTACAACTTCAGAGGAAAGTGGATTAACCCGTAAATTAAGCAGAAGTATGCACGATGAGGCGAGAGTGAGAATGATGAACAGCATTTTATCAATGACCGTTAGTCACACGTCTTAACCTAACCTGTGTGTGTGTCAATACACACACACACTCACACACACTCACTCACTCACAGAGGCATGCCTACACTCCTTCTTTAGTCAATCATGAGTGACTCAGTGCTTGTATGTCCCGGAAGTCCTGGAAATCCAACATAATCAGAAATGGACTCCAGGGGCTGAGGCACAGAAGGGTATATAAACCTGAGCCATGGGCGCTGCACATCATACCTGCACCCCAACCAGAGCGGGACGTCCTGCCACCTCTCAGCCAGACGCAAAGACCAACAGCGAGGAGACCAAAAAGCAGCCTGGTCAAAAATCGACAGCTGAGAATTGGACACGACATCGATCCGCAGCCAAGACCACCGAGCAGCCACCGAGAGCAAGCCGAGAATATCAAGACTCTACCAATAATCCCATAATCCACAGTCAGACTCCCTCGTCCCACCATGCAGAATACAACAGGTGAGTTTTTCAGTTTTTTGTTTTTATTGATGTCATTGAGCAGGGATGGTACGTTTCGTAAACGTAAATGAACCAGAATTCACCAAAAGGCCAGTTTTCATCTGCGGTTTCTGGCCAGATGTTATTTCATAACTGCGGACTGACAGATAATTTTCAGATGAAATGATTTAATCTAATGAGCTGGATGTGAAACTGCAGCTTCTGTTTTACTTTACGTCCTCAGAGACGACGGCGTCCCGCTTTCTAGCTGCCTGCTGGCATCTGTCCACTACATTTTATTCTAAAGCTACATGTAATCTAATGTAATCTAATCTGAGTGTACTTTAATCCAATGTAATCTGCTCTAGCCTTGTCAAATCTAAACTACTCTAACATAATCCCATCATGTAATCAGATCTAACTGAGTGCAACTGAAGTGAAACCGAGTCAGATGTCTTCTCTTCTCTTCTCTTCTCTTCTCTTCTCTTCTCTTCTCCTCTCTTCTCTACCAATGGGACCTAATCTGATCTAATCTAATCTGATTTAATATAATATAATCTAACCTGATCTAATCTAATTTAATGTAATCTAATCTATTTTAATCTAATCTAATCTCGTCCAGTCTAATGTTATTAAAGCTACTCCAGTCATCTGTCCGTCCGTCTGTCTGTCCCAGCTGCTGTCACTTCTGTCACGTGGTTTGTGTGTTCATGTCACCTGGATGCTCTCATCTTCCTGTTGCAGTGCATCATGGGTGCTTGTGCCTACTGTTGGTGGCGCTGTGGGCGGCCTCGGGCCAAGCAAAGGCCGTGACTACGAGCACGGACCAGCAGAGCATCATAGACAACCTGCAGGGGGCGCTGGAGAGATACACCACGGCCCTGAAGGGGACGGTGCGTTCACGTGCTCGCGGCTCATTCACTCGTTTCTGTCTATAAACGTTTTTTCTCATTAAAATATTTCTCAATGTTTCTGTCTCGATGCAGATTCCAGAAGAAGCCTTGAACATCCTGCCCTGTCCGGACACCGCCGAGCAACAGGTACAGACAGACAGACAGGGAGAGAGACAGACAGGCAGAGAGAGAGACAGACAGGGAGGGAGAGAGAGAGACATAATACAGCTTTTGTTTGTTTGCTTGTTCATTTTTTAATATTTTGAGGTAATTTTGTGGTAATTTCTTTATAATTCAATTTAAATACACATGTTTACAGTAATTATAAATGGTTTCCTGATCATTTTCTGTTAGTTAGTTTTGTTGAGATATTTTTTGGGAGGGGCAACTCTCTGGTCATTTTTTGTAAATGTTTACAAATTCCTTGCTAATTAGTTAGTTTGAATGAATGAATAATTAGTGAGTCAGGCTGCGGTTGTGTTCTCAAGGGTCCTCTGGGGGGCCGCGGACCCCACATTGAAACACACTGCTCCAGGGGAGCGAGGCTCTCCGTCGGCCGGTTCCAACATGAGCAGAGGCGAAAACATCAGGAGATTTATCGCTCCAGGAGACCGGTGTCTGCGCTTATCAGATCAAAGAGTGCAAGAAGCAATATAAGGTGTCATTCAACCTGTCTCTCTTCCTGTCTGTCTCTCTTCCTGTCTCTCTCTCTCTCTCTGCAGAATGACTTGGCCGCCATCAAGCTGTTTCAGTATCAGGCATGTCTGAAGTTGGTGAACGTCACTGAGAACGACATCACGCTGGATACCGTCACCGACCTGAACCACGCACTGATCAAGTCTCTGGTCGGTGCCACAAAATGTTTTTCACGAGCATTAAACGAATCCTCGCTCAGTATCCTGCAAACTGTCTGAAACTTACTTTATCCACTCCCTCCCTCTCTTCTCCTCTGTTTGTGTGTGTGTGTGTGTGTGTGTGTGTGTGTGTGTGCGTGCAGCGGGGTACGTTGCCACCCACTGAGGCGTGTCCCACGTCTCTCTCTCCTCAGACGACCGACCCGTTCATCTCTCTGTGTAAATCCATCCAGTGTCTGAACTGCTGGAGCAGTCAAGTGGCAGCCCTGAAGAATCAATAGACAAACACACAGTGATACACACACACACACACACACACACACACACACACACACACACACACACGAGCTCACACATGGCATTTAATCAACCTGTTTTATTTCAATGTATTTATACTTTTATATCAAATCTACTGAACAATGTCTTAACCTGTTACTGCAGATCCATAAGCTGTATTTTAAACGGCCGTATCAAATAAGTTATATTTTAACTTAAAATTTGTATTGTGCTCACCTTTTTTTATTAAACAGTGTTAAATAAACCAGGGGTCGTCTGTCTTCTTCACTTGAGGTTTGTGTTCATAATGGAACTGTCTGGGTGTCAAATAAATTCAAAGTGACATTGAAATTAAAAGATAATGTTGACATAATCTCTACATTTTTTTGTGTGTAGCGATGTCTAGTGAGTGTAGTCCAGTTTATTCATAGAGCACTTTCAACAAAGAGATTATCAGTTAACATGTGAGTTATGGAAAAGACCAAAGAAATCAAAGCGGTGGGATAAACAGCACAAACCCAGAGGAGCGGCTGGTCGGGTTCTGGGGGCTCGTCCGGTCACAGCGCTGAACTGAGACCAGCGACACTTTAAACAAAACCTGATCTAATATGAAACACACTCTTCTGGTTATCACTGTTCTTTTCAGTTAAACAGTTATTAAAATGATGATGGTGTGATATGTGCCGGAGGTCTGTACCGAACAAACATGTTTTTTTTGTTTTTTTTTTACAATAAGAAAAACGAGAGCTGTCCAGCTGCCATGCAGTGGAAGGCTGAGTCCAAGGCCAAAGTCCTTTATTAAATCAGGGATAAACGCTTAATGTTTTCCTACATATGGAAAATACAAATACTATTTTATTTACAAAAAATGTTTCTTCACACATTTTACATTTATTAAATGAATTTCTCCAACAGGCCTTTAAGCAGAAACAAACTTGGCATTTTTCAAGACCTTTTTGAAGTTTTGACATTTATTTTGATAAGTAAACAATATAACAGTACAACAATAAGTTGACGTGTCAGTGTTGACACCAAAAAAAACCTCAAGAAAACTATTTATGATAAATTTCATAATTATTAAAATATTTATTTATTTAATTAATTAAACTATAAGAAAATCATCATAAATTTACCACAGAATTACCCCAAAATTTTGAAACAAAGGAAAAGAAAAGAAAGACAGGTGTTGATGAATTTATTCAGTGGGTAGATGTGTTGCTGTTGATTGGACCGCTGGCAGCTGTAGATCCTATCCTGATTCTACTCAGTTCTATTTCTATGGCGTCTGCATCACTGGAGCGATGTGTTACATCTACGCTAAAGATACAGAACTGGGTAGAACCGTTGTCGGCCTTCACTTCACAGCAAATCAGAGTGTTTCACCAGCTGTGGCGTTCAGTGACATCACAGCAATGACATTACGGCAATGACATCACGGCAATGACATCACGACAATGACATCACGGCGTCAGCAGAGGAGTTTGTTGACGTCGGCTGAGCTAACAGGAACATGTTCTGATTTCACAAGAAAACAAATCAAAGGATTTTGAAAATGACCTTATGGCTGCGGATGTGGATTTTAAAAGGAGCTGAGTCTCACCTGGTAGGATGTCAGTGACTTTGTCACAATTTTATTCAATAACTTCATTAACAACAATGCAGCTAATTAGGATCAGAGGACAGCATGTAATTAGCTAACATCAATTCTAGCCCAAGAAGCTATGAATTAGCTTGTGATCGTTTTAATAACTTTGGCATCATGCAGATGATTTTAATTAATTTCATGATTTCACTTCCTCCACCTACGAACCCGGCCAGACGTTTGTTTTGTCACTATGGGAGTGTCAATAAAGTTATTCTATCAGTTCCTCAGTTCCTGGCAGTGCCCATTCTACACTGTTACATTTC
>NC_043995.1:33094066-33164066 GCF_902150065.1 Myripristis murdjan | reverse complement strand
GACCCGTTGTGACCTGTCAAAAATTTAAAAATTATGTTCAGGTTCAGGTCACGTTATTTTAGTGAAACTCGAGTGTGAAATAAATCAAAATGATGGACCTGCTGTCTGTTCTGGGCAAGAAGCCTTGTTGTTCCTGAGCACCGTGTTCATAATAAAGACAGAATTGCAACATAATTAACATGTAAAATAGGACTTTCAAAACATTTCCACCAGCGCTGAAGCTAAGGGCTTCCAGATCTAATTCATTCAATCACAGATGGATCACGGATGGATAATAATTCAATCTAATTTACAATAAATTTAGCAAAAACGTTTATTTGTGGTGGTTTTCTTGAGGCCTCCACTCACGTTAAGGAGCCTAGCTCAGTTTGGGGCACGAGGAGCCAAACTCCTTTAGCTCCTCCACACGTCGGGTTGGTTTCCACAGAAATGTGTTTCAACATGGACAGAGAGCAGCTGCTGGAGTGTGTTCTTGTGTTCTTGTGTTCTCACCAGGAAGACGGTGTTGAGAACCGCAGAGCAGAACTGCAGCACCTGGATCTTCTCCTCCAGCTTCATTCCAGCAGGAAGTCTGTCTCTTCAGATGAAATGACTTGTGTCTCCATAAAAAGGTACAGAACAGATTCTTTTAGACTCACCTTAACAAAAAGTAGGAAAATGTTCTTTATGGAAACCTTTTAAAAACATCAATATTTTAAGCCCTCACCATTAAAAGCATATTTGATATTCTAATTTCCCTTTTTCTTCTGAGTGAACGGCTCCTCTGGTGTGGTGCACAGAAAACTCAAATAAAAAACAAACTAAGTAACAACATCTAAAGTGACATGGGAAAAAAATCAGCTTAAAGACTAAAAGTGGTAAGTTAAAAGAAGTTTAAAAAACTGCGATGAAGATGAAATGAAATAATGTGAATTAAAATGCGAGCAGTGTGATGTTTACCTTCAGTCGCCTGTTCCGTGCGGCGTTCCAGGAACAGCCGAGGATCACAGTCCACTTCCTTATTGGGTGTAAAGATTAAACCACTCCACACACACACACACACACGCACTCTCTCTCTCTCTCTCTCTCTCTCTCTCTCCCTCTCTCTCTCTGTCTCTCTCTCTCAGCTGGACTCTGCTGGACTTATTTTCAAAATGTAATAAATTTCACTTTCTTTATTATTATGTTAGAAGAAATGGTGCCATGTCATGGGTCCAACAGCCATTTAAAAACAAACAAACAAAGAAGCAAAAACTAGGTAGTATAGGAAGATCAAATTAATTTCTCCTAATTTTTTTTTTAAAAATTCAAGTCATGTATTTCAGATCGTCATGATGCACTGTGGGCGTCAGACAGCCTCAGAGCGGCTGAAACGTTACAGAGCCAGGCTAACGACTCCCATAGACTTCAAGTCTTTATGCTAAGCTAGGTCATCATGCTGTTTCTGCTCTTTGTGTAAACTTTAATTTCCGGCATGACAGCACGGCTAGCCGTGCTCACATAAAAAATACCTCATCACTGAAAATATATCGTCTATATCTTATTGCTTCCATGTTTCCATGGCAACATGAAATGTTTCGCTGAAACCCGCATCAAAAGCTGCTGTCAACTTTGTTTGCCCCCATAATGGACTGTTTTGTTGTCAGTTTTGATTTATTTGGAGACCTAAGTTTGGATAAATGGCTGAACGAGGAAGACAAGACAGAACAGAAAAAGGAGAGATACGCGAGAGTGACGAGTGAAGAGCTGGATCAGCTGGAGAGGTCAGGAAATGAAGCCAGTACGGCCCGGTCAACGTCTTGGGCCGTCAAATGTCTACAAGACTACCTGACAAACACCGGGCAGACAGCTGATTTCTCAGCTGTAAGGAAAGAAGAGCTAAACAAGATCCTCCGTGAATTTTATGGAGCTTTAATTTCTATAATAAAGAGAATGAAATGCCTCAGGAGATTCAGCACCACGGACAGTACCTGCTGAGGCAGGTTCAGCACCACGGACAGTACCTGCTGTGGCAGATTCAGCACCACGGACAATACCTGCTGAGGCAGATTCAGCACCACGGACAGTACCTGCTGAGGCAGATTCAGCACCACGGACAGTACCTGCTGAGGCAGATTCAGCACCACGGACAGTACCTGCGGAGGCAGATTCAGCTCCAGGGACAGTACCTGCTGGCTGAGGCAGATTCAGCACCACGGACAGTACCTGCTGAGGCGGGTTCAGCACCACGGACAATACCTGTCAGATTTTGCACAGAGATGTGCGGCTGTAACTTTGTTCTTGTTATTAATGTGTTAATGTTATCAGTTATTAATTAGCCTATTAATCGTTATTAATTTGTTTATTCTTTATGTGTTTCCTAGGCCATTGATTTAATTAATTTGTCAATTTGTTTGCATCTGTACATTGAAATGAACATTTAATAAATCAACACATCTGGGAAAACTGTTGTCTTTATTTCAGAGGTAAATTGATAACAGCTTGAAAAGGTGATTCTATAACTCTGTTCAGCCTTAATGTGACTGTTTACTGTCCTTACTTTTGCTGCTCAGCGACATTAATCGGAGCTGACGTTAAATTGGAGTGACAGTGAATGAAAAGACAGATGTTTGTTGTGGTGCCGACACTGGAAAGCAGTAGCCTGTATTTAAATATAACTGTTAATATAAGTTGGTTGTAGATAAAAATCATCTGTGCTGCTGAGTCGTTGTCACGGCACCTGTTAGATTAAAAATGACTGAGAAGTCGGCAGAAGTATAACTATCAGTCCATGAAAACATATTTTTTTCCAGCGGATATTCTAGTTACAACATGATTGCAAAGCAGTTTTGTGTTGCTATGTGTGGTATTTATTCAGTTTTGGGAAATCATGAAAAAAAAATGGTGATGTTTAGAGGGATTGTCTGGGATCGTAAAGTGGGCCAGTCCAATTGTTTAGGCGGGCCGGGTCTGGCCCGCGGGCCGTAGTTTGGGGACCCCTGGTTTAGACTGACACACCCCTCTGTCATGCTACACAGCGTTTGGCCCACTGCACTTCCTGTGTGCGTGTGTGCGTGTGTGTGTGTGTGAACTGAGGTGACAGACGTGTTTCCTCTGCAGAATAAAACTCGGCTGCATTTTGTCTCTTCGTTTTGGGCGGTTGAGGTGAAACCTGCTTTCTGCCTCTGTCTGTCTGTCCAACCTGTCTGACCTGTCTGTCTGTCTGTTTGTCTGACCTGTCTGTCTGTCCGACCTGTCTGTCTGTCTGTCTGTCTGCTGTAGCTCCGCCCCCCTGATGCCTGTCTGTTTCCGTCTGTCTCCAGCTCAGACCTCGGCTCCTCTGCTCGTCACCTGTTTTCAAGCTGTTTGCTTTGTTTATTTCTGATGATGAATATTTTGTTTATGTTGTTTATGTTGTTTAATTAGAAAGATCGGGTTTCATGCTCCGTGTTGTAGACGGTAGCAGCAATACTGCTCTCATTTTTAAGAGTTACTCGACATAAACAGCTTATAAGTGTATTTGAATATTCTTACTGGTTGTGAAATGACTGTAATGATGTCATTTTATTCATAACTTTGGAAGCAAAAGCAATAAGACAAAAAAACGATATAATGTGGTTACCAGGAGGTCACAGGTTCGATCCCCTCCTGGCTGCCTCCTTTCAAACAAGAGGAGTGAAGAAAGGTAAAGGAAGCAGAGAGACGGTCGTTTGTTTTTCATCAGAAAACTTTAATGGGCAAAGCTGAAAGCAGCGACTCGGCCACACGTTCAGTGAAAAAGCCCCTTTGGACGTAAAAATAAAGATGATAATCAGCCGTCCAGCTGTGAGGCCGGCGGGCCAAACATGGCACTGAGCGTCAGAACAGTAAATAACACAAAGCTATAAAGAACATTTCATTCCATAATAAATAATTCCTGCTCTGAGTCGGCTCTTCCCATCGTGTCTCTGCGGCTAAAGCTGGAAAACTGAACTTCAGGATAAAATGTAGAACAGGAGAAATCCAGACTGGACCTGCAGGAACCCTCTGAAACCAGCAAATCCTCCGAGAGGTTCTGATTTTATGCTCCGAGCAAAATTCAGTATTTTCTTTGGATTTCTGCCGAGGCTTTTTTGGCAATTTTGTGGTCGTTTTCTTTTCACTCGTTTCTTGCTCATTTCTTGATCACCTTTTCCCATTTTGAAAGAAATCCAGTGAATTTGTTCTGGTTTCAAAGGGTTAACACAAGAAAATTTACACCCTCCTGCCCACACACACCCACACCCACACCCACCCACACACACACACACACACACACACACAGGACTCAGGAGAGAGTCTGATTAAAGCTCTGATATGTTTCAAACCCAGAAGCGTCGTTATGCTCTGTTCATGATCAGGAAATTATCAGAAATTATCCAGCTGGTTGTTGGCGTGATGATGATGTCAGAGTAAACAGGATATGATGTCATCACCGTCCAATAGAACGCTTAGCGACGCAGATGTGATGCGCCAACAGACCAGAAGGAGATTTAAAGTTAAAATCCTCGACTGAAGTTTGAGGCTTTGACTCCACATTGATTGTCTTCTGCATTTGCACGCGTGCACACACACACACACACACACACACACACAAAAATATGCCAACACCATAGAAATAGAACTGGGCAGAACCGGCATGGCCTTCAGTTCACAGCAGGTTAAGGTTAGCAGGTTCACTGGCAGTGCTAGAATTCTCCATTCAGTGCCCATTCTATCCAATTCTATTTCTAAGGCCAACACGTGTATAAAAGGTACTCACACACACGCGCGCGTGCACACACACACACACACACACACACACACACAGTGGCGGGGCGGGGTCAGAGCGCGTGCTCTCCGGGCGGCAGCGTGTGCAGCACCTGGTCGAGCAGCTGCAGGGCGCGGTGCAGGTGCACCTCCAGCCAGCAGGGGGTGTCCTTGATGCTCTGCCGCGGGTAGTCGCAGCCCCAGCCCTTCACGAAGCTCAGACGCACGATGCACAGCCGCCGCAGGTCGTCCACGCCCAGGCCGGCCGCCGCTGCCAGCGCTGCGGGGCGAGACACACACACACACACACACACACACACACACACAGAAAGAAAAAGGAGGAAGGAAGGAAAACAAAAGGAGGAAGAGGAGGAGCAAAGAGGGAAAGAGAGAAACACAACAGACTTTTAAAGGGGTTTTTATTTATTTTTTTAAAATTTGGAAACATAAAAATCAGATTTATAATATCTCTATCTATCTATTAGAGAGTGTGTATGGTTATCTATCAGATAGATAGATACACATATACACACACACACACACACACACACACACACACACACACAGAGACAGGTCCAGAGGGAGAGACAGGTACTTACTGACAGCAGGAGCGATCCCGCCCACGCTGCCTGGCCCGGGAATCGAACCAGCGACCGCGGCGGCCTGAGCTGCTGCTGCTGCCTGAGCCGCCACCGCCTGCTGCTGCATCTGCCTGTGGCACTGCCGCAGGTCGAACACCTGAGAGACACACAGGTCAGATACACCTACACACACACACACACATGCACACGCACACGCACACGCACGCACACACACACACACACACACACACACACACACACCTTGATGCAGGCTCCGGGGTAGATCTTGTGCACGGCGTCGCCCGGCGCCCGGCCCGCCTCGCGGTCCAGATAGAAGCTCTGGACGAAGACAGAGTGGTCGCTAAGGCAACGCATCCACACGTCGCCCTCGCCCCGACACTCCAGCTGCACCCCCCGACCAATGTGGAGCCTGGACAGAGCAGAGGGCGGGGCTAAAGTCACTTCATTAGAATAAAGAACAAAGACACACCAGTGGCGTGACTACGTTTACCATTAATAACAGTCATAATAATACCTGATACCCTTTCTATAATACCACCAGACAGAATACTACCTCAATTACTACAAATACTACTGATACTACAGGTGTCACCCGGCACGAATTACTTAGTTCCATTAATATTATTCATGTGAAGCAGCCTGTCAATCAAGAATTGTGTTGAAGCAGTGTCTCCAGTTGGGCTGGTTGTTTTTTTGGTTAATATTAATGCCAATAATACTAATACTACCACTACTACTACTACTACTACTACTACTACTGTTAATACTGTTCCATGCTACTACTACCAATACCAGGTTCAGGTGTCTCCAAAAATGGCGTTCACGTGTCACCTGGTGCAGCGTTTGGGTGTCACCTGGCGTACCTGCGCAGTGTTCAGGTCTCACCCAGGTGACACCTGAACACTGGGAGCGCAGTGTCCAGGTGTATATGTGTTACCTGGCGCGGTCGCTGGCGGCGGTGCGGTGCACGTTGCTCAGCTGGCCCAGACAGAAGCGATCCCCTCCTGACGGATCCACGTAGCCGTCCACCGTCACCACCGGACAGCTGGACTGCACCTTGAACATCTCACCCACCTGGACGTCCAGCTCGAAGTATGAGATGGAGCACCAGAACTCTGGCCCTGCACACACACACACACACACACACACCATCATCATTTAACTTAAAAAGGTGTAACTCTGTAATATTACCCATGACGTGTTTCTTGAATAACATAATTTTGCTTTTTCTGTCGTATTAAGTCATGTGACCTGTTTTCCTTTTCACACCTGTGTTAACCTGACAGTTTACTGAGCTTAGCTGAGGACACAGCACGGCTGGTAGGGTGGTGTCTGTGTCATGATGTTATCTGACAAATTTAAAGCTCCCTATGTTCAATAATATTTAGTGCCTCGGGGCAGCACCGAGTCACTATTGTTATCCTGCATGTTTCTTCTTCTTCTTCTTCTTCTTCTTCTTCTTCTTATAGCGAATTTCAGTTCGCTACTCCTACCACAGTTTCGAAAAAACCTATGACATTATTATTAGGCCAGACAAAAAAAATTTCTGGGTTCCGGTTCCTGACCGAGCGTCCCATTTAACCCCCGAGTCAGGTTATTTTATTGGCCTCTGTGTAAAAATAAAATTAAAAAAAAGTGGCCCAGCCAATGCATCCCAGCACTGACCCCAAACACTAATGGAAGTCCATAGCATGGACCCCAAACACCTTAGCAACCACCTTAACTACCATAGCAACCACCTAGCAATGCTCTAGCAACCGTCGAAAACACCATAGCAACTGCCTAGCAACACCCTAGCAACCATCAGGACACCACAGAAACACCCTAGCAACCACCCAGAACACCATAGCAACCGCACAGAAACGCCCTAGCAACCACCCAGAGCACCATAGCAACTGCCTAGCAACACCCTAGCAACCATCAGGAACACCATAGAAACAGCCTATCAAGGCCCTAGCAACCATCCAGAGCACCATAACAACCGCCTAGCAACGCCCTAGCAACCATCAAGAACACCATAGCAACCACCTAGCAACATCATGGCAACCATCAGGAACACCATAGCAACCACCTAGCAACGCCCTAGCAACCACCCAGAACACCATAGCAACCACCTAGCAACGCCCTAGCAACCATCAAGAACACCATAGGAACCACCTAGCAACAGCATAGCAACCGTCAGGAAAAGCATAGCATCTGCCTTGCAGCACCTTAGCAGCCACACAGTATACCATAGCAGCTGGCCAAAGACATCCTAATGCCACTGAAAAGATGATAAAAACTGCCAGGAAAATACCCGGAGCACAGCAACAGCCTTCCAGCCCTCCAACAACACAGCACAGTCTACAAACAGCACAGGGCTGGTGGTTTACCACATGTCCCTGTGGTCGCAAGGGTGGCAACTCATACAAATTATACATCAAAGCGTGCGTTGACAAAAGTCTTGGCTTTTCAAGAATGTATAAATGTATTGGCCAACTTCGATAGTTTTTGCTCAGTCCATCCTCAATTTAGAGAGGTTTTTCAGTTTTAATGGGAGGTAGCATCACATGTGCACACAGAGGTCAGACGCGCACCCCCCAGTAACAGCCCCCGAGACACTCTCAAAATTTCCGTGCGGGAATTTTCTAGTTCATATTTAGGATGTTTGTTTGTGAGGAAAAAAACATCCCTTAGGGCCTTAAAGCAGCGTAAACATAACTCTAAATCTTGCTCTCATTACAAATGGGCATAACTATGAATATGCAACAGCAGTCCTGAATATTACCTAACACACACACACACACACTCCAGATACACACTGTAGAAAATCCTCCCACCTGCCTACCTACATCATCACGGCTCTCCTCCCTACAATAAACTTCCTAATTCATATCTTTATTGGTGTGTTAGTGTAAGTATTGGTACTGGCTGTGTGTGTGTGTGTATGTGTGTGTGTGTGTGTGTGTGTGTGTACCTGGGTGGTTGGACACAGGCTGGGGAAAGGGAGGAGTGCTGTGGTGCTGCGACCCTGCAGGATCAGAACAGGTCATAAAATCACACACTGTAGTGCTAATACTGATACTAACACACACACACACACCCACACACACACACACACACACACACACGCAGAAACACACACACACACACACACACACACACGGCTGGATGTGCGCTGCGCTGCATGGCTCCACAGGAAATGGACCAATAGGAGCTGAGCTGCTGGCGTGTGTCTGTGTTTCCGTACAGAAGTGCGTGCTGGGCGCAGGATGATGATGTAACGGCGGGTGCTGCTGACTCCGCCCGTTCTGCTGGGGTCCTGCGGGGCTGTAGGAGGCCGGGCCGCTGCCCGTCCAGGCCGCTGTGGGTCAGACAGGAAACAGATCAGATTAACCCTTTGAATCCTGAGCAAATTCACTTGATTTCTTTGAAAAACACGGGGACGAGATGATGAGCAAAATAGTAAGAAATAACTTCACAACTAAAAATGAAAAAAAGTTACAAGAAAAAAATGACACCAGGATGAACCAGAAATTCATAAAAAGTCACAGTTTTTTCTCCGTCAGTGTGATCCAGTGTCACACACACCACCTCCGTCATGTTCGGCTCAGTTTTCCTGGGAACTTTTTTTTTCTAATTTCTAAGTTCTGGTAAAAAAAAAAAAAAATGTTTGCTTTTTCCCCATGTTTTTAAAAAAATATATAAATATATTACTACTAGTACTAGATGTTTAACAAATGATTTTTTAAGCGTCTATAAATCAACTGATAATTAAAAAGAAATAATAAATATAGTAAATAAAATGTTATAATGTGTGCAAAAATAAACCGTTAACAAACAGATTAGTGTGGAATAAGTAAACTTTATTAATAATCATTTCTTTGTTTGTTAACTGCAAAATAACTTTTAACTAAAGTTTAATTAAGTTTCAGTTTATCGTTTACTAATGATGGTTATTATAAAGTGTTTCTCATACTTGCAGCACTACCAGTACAGTAGTACTGGTAGTGCTGGTAGTGCTGGTAGTGCTGTTGTTGTGGCTGTGCTGGTGGAGGCTCACTGTGGTAGGCGGCTGCGGCGGCGGCGGCGGCGGCAGCAGCGGCGGTGGTCTGGCCGGGAGGGGCGGGGCCACTGTACTCTGGGCTCTGCCGCTGCGGGGGGGTCGAGGGGTGGGGGAGCCGGGGGCCGGGGGGCGGGGTGGGGTTGGGTGTCTGGGGGGTGTTGGGGTGGGGTGGGGAGGGGGGGGCGTGGCTCTGAGGGGAGGCGATCTGCAGGAGGCCGTCCCCCCCCAGCATGGAGCTGCTGACTGGAGGAGAAACAGGAAGTCAGGAGGCGGAGCTACACAAGAAGCTTCTCCGTGCAAAATGTGTACAGTGTAAACTGGCCAGGGGTTTTCAAAGTGGGGTCCGGGGACCCCCAGGGGTCCTCAAGGGTCTTCCAGGGCGTCCTCAGCAAAACACTAAAACACGGCTGCTTGTTTTGGAGAAGAAAGCAGAAGTTACACATTCTGTAGATATCAGGTCAGCGGGTCCCAACGGGGGGCACGCGTCCCCCTGGGGGGACGCTGGAGTGCTGCTCAGTGTCAGGCTGAGGTTTCAGACAGAGTCTATGTTGTTCTGCTGCGACTGCTCTGAACTTCCTCACCTTGTTAAGCACATTGTGCTTATTGCTTGAAAAGTGCTCTATAAATAACATTTATTATTACATATATTATATTATTACATTGTACCTATTATTACATTGTACCTACCCCCGCGACCCTCATGGATAAGCGGTTTCAAAAATGAATGAATGAATATTGTTCCTATTTTTTTGCTCTGGTCAGGGGGAAATGGGCTGAAAAAAATATTTCAAAGGGGAACATTATTAAAAAAAGGTTTGAGAACGGCTGGATTAGCCTAAACGTGTAGCAGCACTGGGATCAGCCTGATCAGGATCAGCCTGATCCGGATCAAACCAGAGACTTTGTTTAAAGCCCTCAGGTTCACACACAGACTAACAGGAAGAAGAACAAGAACTAATGGAAGACTTTAGAGTGCCTGTCTTGAATCTGATGTTTTGATGTCAAATGTTTGCAAAAACATAAAGAATGGAGTGAAATATTTTAATATTTGGGTTACAAAGAGACAAAAGAGATAAAGCTAAACTCCTCAGGCAATTTGCAGCTCTACTTTTTTGAGAACTGAGTGGCAGTCATCACTTTTTGCTGAGTCATAAGAAGGTGGGGTGGGAGTGGTGGGGGGTTCTCTCCTTTTAAACTTTTCAATACTTTTTAAAAAGGCTCATTTAAAAAAAAAAAAAAAAAAAAACATTTAAGCCTATAAAGCGATTCGTATCATATATGATACACATTTTCAATTCCGTTTTTCGTTTTCAGTTTAATCAGTACTTGACCAAAATACTGTTATATACCTTTGAACACTGTTCACCCTGGACCATTGACACTTCAAGTACATATCATATATCATACACCAGAAAGGTCGTGTAATAAGATATTTTTTGAATTTTTTTTTAATATATATATATTTTGTTATAGGACTAAATAAAGGGTTCAATTTCAAAAAATTGGAATTTTCTGCCAATTCTTTCATAGTTCAGGCTTCATAGGGTTAAAACCTCGTCAGTCATTACTTTCCAGCAGGAACGTCAGTGATGGCAGACGACCACCAGGTGGCAGTAGAGCTCCGGACATTTTTTATCATGCTGATTAAGATCAGGACAGGCTCACCTGGCGGGGAGAGGGGCATGCTGGGATACTGGCTGTAGCGGTCGGGGTGGGGGTGGGGGGGCAGGTCGACCTGCAGGCAGTCCTGAACAAACTCCTCCTTTATCAGAGCCGACTGAGGACCTGAGGGAGGACAGGGACCCGAGAAATGAAGAGAAATAATAATAATAATAATAATAATAATAATAATAATAATACATTTTATTTGTATGGTGCTTTTCTTAGCATTCAGTGTCATTTTACAGTAAAAAGAGATTAAGTAAACTGCACTAATGTAATGCACCTATCAGAGTGACTGAAGGTCAAGCTTGCTGGTAAAAGCTGCAGGTTGTGAATTGTGACTTTAGAATTTTATTTATTCTTTTTTGTCTTTTTTTTTTTTTTTTTACAGGCACGATGTGATTTGTCCAAACAGATCATGTGTGGAAAACAACATTGTGAGTGTGGCTGCTGTTACAAACATCTGTCTGCTTTAATGTGGACGTTTGTTGAGTTTGACGGAACGGCAACAAGATGAAATCACATGCAGGTTTGGTGGAAAATATTTTTCCCCAAAACTCACCGGGACTTTGAATGCTGAGGCCAACTTCATGGAGGAGAACGTGAGGAGCGAAAATAGGATAAAAGGTGGAAGTTAGAAAAGAGGGAGAGAAGAAGGGAAGAAGAGAAGAAAAGAAGAGAATAAGAAGGTGAGGGGAGAAGAAGAAGAGAGGAGAAACAGAGAAGAGAGGAGAGGAAGAAGAGAAGAAGAGGTTAGCTCCATGTTTGAAGTGAACATTAGCAGCCAGACTAAACAGTCTGACTCCCAGAAACACCCAGCTGACAGTGTGTGTGTGTGTGTGTGTGTGTGTGTGTGTGTGTGTGTGTGTGTGTGTGTTATGTCTGCGTTTTCGAGGCCGGGCTGCGAGTCTAAACCAGGACTGAAGGGCAGATATTGATATGACTTTTTCTTCTTTAGCAGAATAAAAAAAACGTTTCTATTTTTACTCCTCTGCCTCTGTGTGTGTGTGTGTGTGTGTGTGTGTGAGAGAGAGAGAGAGAGAGAGAGAGAGTGTGTCTTCATTCCAGTGGCAGGAATTTAAAGAGACTTTCAGATAACAGAGCCCTCCTGTGGCGGCCATGTTGGCTCCACAAGCACAGTTAATGTCCAAGAAAGCCCTCGGCCTGTGGAAGTGTCACGCCCAGAACTCCAGTGGGTTTCATAATAACTCGCAGGCATCCAGCAGGAATGTCACCTGATAATAAAAACTCATAACACCCAACAGAGATGTCGACATGTTGCTGAAATATAACTTATGTGTTATTGATATTCCACTGAAATCTTGCTGATATTTAACTGATCAGCTGATGTTCCAGTTCAAATACATTCATCATTAAATGTCTTCCTTTACACTAAAAAGAAGTTTTTTTGTTTCTTTTGGTCAGACATAAGTTAAGGGGTGTTATTTACCTGGACAGTTTCGGAGGTAACTTCCTCCTTCCTCAGAAAGCGTCCAGCTGGCTGCCATACATAGCAGCCAGCTGACATGCCGCTCTGGCAGTCAGTTGGACGCTTTCTGAGAAAAGATCGACATGTGTTGTGCATCATTTTGGACAGAGGACAGGACCAGCAGGGCCCTTCTCACCTGCACTGACATCTCTCACAAAAACATATATGGGATGTCAGTATCAGCCAAAAACAAACAAAAATCAATGCATCCTTCGATAAGATTCACAGAAATAACTGGAATTTAAAATATGAAGCTCCTCACAGACCACATAATAATGCAATGGGTAAACATGTGAGTTATTTAAGGTCCAATTAAAAAAAAAAAAAACAACCTTAATATGACCACTGAATCATTAGGGGGAATTATTTAAAGAAAAGCTCTCTTAGTAATTTAATACACTGGTCAAATGGTGGTCAGCCAGCCAATCAGGAGGCCCATCATAAAGCCAGCGGTCATGTGACCTGTCCGTCAAACATCATTTCAACGTTACGGCAAAATGTCTTGACATGTTACGGTACATTAATAAAATTTAAGGTGTTTTCTGGAACCAGCACCCGTGCAGCTTGGTCCCAGTTCCCTCATCAGCATCACTGGTCTGTTTTCACTGGATGAGAGACTCACTTAAACCGAAACGACGCCGTGACTCACCGATCCCAGGAGACACCACCCTCTCGTAGTGATACGGGTTCACACACACGTTGTCGTACTTCAGGTCGAAGGCGAACTGGCAGAACTTGACGTGTTTCAGTTCGTTCTTGTGCAGGTCGGGCCAACGCCACAGACGGGCATAGATCACATGAGGGAAACCTTTCCGCCCTGCAACCTGCAGGACGGACAGAGAGAGGACAGAGGACAGGTGAAGGTCAGAGGACAGACAGACGATGGAGGATTCGTAAAGGAAAGACATTTACACTCACATTTCTCAAGTTCATCTGATGCAGGAGCAGCCAGAACAACGTAAGAACTAAAAACAGCACAATAACTAGTTTAATGATCCATTGCAATCTCTGAACAAACACAGAGGGCGATGCAGGAGCTGCTCCTCACGTACAGTCAAAATGTTCTAGTCCAACACAAATAAGTGCTGCAATGTCACAGACTTCAGGTAGGGGGCGCTAAGGAGCTTCAGCATGCAGTGGTGCTCAGGTCCCGTGTGTCTTTCAGGGTTTTTTTTGGTATATTTTGATATTTGTACATTCTGCATTCATTCTGGCACTAACACATGTTGTCATGCACATCTACTGTCTGAATTTGCACTTTTATGAGTGTGTACTGACTTCACAGTGTCTGAGAAGTACACTGTGAAGCACACTGAGAAGTACACTGTGAGGTACACTGTGAAGCACACTGAGGTACACTGTGAAGCACACTGTGAAGCACACTGTGAGGTACACTGTGAAGCACACTGTGAGGTACACTGTGAAGCACACTGTGAGGTACACTGTGAAGCACACTGTGAAGCACACTGTAAAGCACACTGTGAAGCACACTGTGAAGGGCACTGTAAAGCACACTGTGAAGCATACTGTGAAGCACACTGTGAAGCACACTGTGAAGCACACTGTGAAGCACACTGTGAGGTACACTGTGAGGTACACTGTGAAGCACACTGTGAAGCGCACTGTGAAGCGCACTGTGAAGCGCACTGTGAAGCATACTGTGAAGCACACTGTGAAGCACACTAAGGTACACTGTAAAGCACACTGTGAGGTACACTGTGAGGTACACTGTGAAGCACACTGTGAGGCACACTGTGAAGCACACTGTGAGGCACACTGTGAAGCACACTGAAGCACACTGAGGCACATTGTGAAGCACACTGTGAAGCACACTGTGAGGCACACTGTGAAGCACACTGTGAAGCACACTGTGAAGCACACTGTGAGGCACACTGTGAAGCACACTGTGAAGCATACTGTGAAGCACACTGTGCTCCCTAGAAAATGGTCTGAGGTTTTGGAAACCGTCTGTCTGCAAGGAGCTGACGGGTGAAAGTGAAAGCAAAACAAATGTGTGGTTGTTCATCCTTCAAAACTCTCTCTCATGTCAGCTCTTATTCTCACCACAGGGACGGAGCTCAGGGACCAAACCTGCTGGATGTTTTAAGGGCTTTTCGAGACGAGCTATAGATAGATAAACAAGATAAATTACATCTAGAGGATATCTGTTTTTAATGATTCATTACCATCATGATACTTGGGTACTGATTCGATATGTATTGTGATTCTTAAGCCCTGTGATTTGATATTACTTTTTATTGCGATTTAAGTTTTTTGAATCCTCCTCTAGTTTGTGTGTGTAAAGTCTGATGAGGCTGTGATTCTCCTAGAGGTCACTAGAGGTCATTTTCTCCAGCGACGTCCAGTTTGACAAAAGTCTCTGCCTGCAGTGAAATGGCTGCTATGGGGGCCAACATCATCACACAGGAATCAAATGTGGCTCATTGAATCCACAAGAGTCTCAGCTTTCCAGTCAAAGCCAACTGATGCAGCTCCAAGACGGGGTCAGAGGTCAGAGGTCAAGGGACCCTCGCCAAAATGTGTGTCTGTCTGTCTAAAATCTGTTACAGCCTGTCAGCTTTCCCTCTGACAAAGTAAACCAGCGGTGTGACATCATCAGGCGGAGCAGCAGGAGAACAGACTCACACACACACACACACACACACACACACACACACTTACCGACTGAAAACAAGTTAAAGCCTTGGGGATTTTCGTCAACATGCTACCTGTGCAGGTAAGAGCCCAAACATCACCTCAGCATGAGCAGCGAGCGCTGACAGGCTGAGGAGACGGGCAGCGACTCAGGAAACATCACTCATGGAAACTTAACTCACACACACACACACACACACACAAGCAGTTTCCCCACTAACCTCTGCTGCAGTGACTCAGTTTGTCTGTTCTGACTGTGTGTGTGTGTGTGTGTGTGTGTGTGTGTACACCAGGTGATGCAGGATTAACCCGCCAGGCTGAACCACAACTATGACATAATGTCTAACCTCCTCAAACTGTGAGTGTGTGAGAGTGTTTGTGTGTGTGTCTGTGTGTGCATGTGTGTGTGTGTGTGTGTGTGTGTGTGTGTGCACGTTTGTATGTGTGTGTGTGTGTGTGTGAGGAGTGTGTCTCCTCTTAGTCGTTCAGCCAGACGCCTTTTAGAGAAAGAGAGACAGAGCTGGCAGACAGCCAGACCCCATTACACACACACACACACACACACACACACACACACACACACACACACACACACATACACAGAGCAAGCCAGACTATCTCAGAAGTGTGTGTTCTGTGTGCACACAGGTGAAGGACAAAGCTAACAGAAGCTAACACACACACACACACACACACACACACACACACACACACACACACACACACACAAATTCTGTGGTATGAGATCCAAGCACAAAATCTAGACATGTTCACATTCCCTTACTCTCCGACTGTCTGAGTCTCTCCCACACACACACACACACACACACACACACACACACAGACAGTCTGGCTTAACTTAACCCTGCCCCTTTCCTGTGTTTCAGACAAAACAAGCCAGCCTGCCCTTCCTCCTCCTCCTCTTCCTTTGAGTGTGTGTGAGTGTGTGTGTGTGAGTGTGTGTGTGTGTGTGTGTGTATGTGTGTGTGTGTGTGTGTGTGTGTTGAAGGTGTCTGCAGTCTTCAGAGCTTCACTGCTCTCTGTTCTCAGCACGCTGGCTGACTTCAGTCTCTCCAGGGTCCTTGAGAGACTTGCAGGAGTCCTTGAGGAGCTTCCATGCATTCCTGCTCACGAGCTCAGCCCTGGACCAGCCGAGCAAAGAGCTGACAGCGAGGAGACGCACTGAAAATATTCTAAACACAGCTACAGCTAAAGGTTATACTGATTTGTTGAGGTGGCTGAAATACGTTTTGCTTCTGCCACAGCCACAGCAGAACACTGTTCGACTTTTGGTCCAGGTTCTCCTGCCGGTCCAGGTTCTCCTGCCGGTCCAGGTTCTCCTGCCAGTTCAGGTTTTCCTGCCGGTTCAGGTTCTCCTGCCGGCTTCTCCAACCCAGTGGCCGTCATCTGCTGTTGGTAATACACTAACTATGGATCAGTACCTCACGCAGCCCCACTTCAACAAATCCAAAATAACCTTTTAATGATAATTTTTCCACAAAATGTTTCCATTCACATTTTTCCAATTCAAAAATTCAAATTCCACCGGAAGTGGACTGATGAAAATGCAGTTTTCCTCCCTGCAGTGCAACATTTCTGATTGGACAAACATGATGATGTGATGATGTTAGCCCCTATAGGAGCCTACAGTGACCTCATGAAACTTCACAGCCACAAACTAGAGGAGAATTCAAAAAACTAAAATCACAATAAATTGTAAAATTGAATCGCAATACTTATAGAATTGCATTTATCACTTATCGAATTGGCACCCAAGTATCGTGATGGCATCCCAGCCCTGGTAAAAACTGTCAGTAATCTGTCAACCAGGTGAAAACAGGTCAAACAGCCTGACGCTTCACAGCTGTAAAAAATGACGTGTAAAACAGCCGTCACTGTTTCATGTGTCAGCAGACTAATTTGCATAATCCTTGCAGGTTTTCGCCCGCAGTGGAAACAGAAGAAAACAACGACCTGAAGGGACCTTTTAGTTCCTTGAAAAGTTACAGGCTTACAGGGAACTAATCTGGGTGGAAAACCTTCTTGAGCAACAACAACTCAGCAAAAACGAAATAAAAATGTATTCCTGTTCACGCAGGAGCTGAAGCGGTGTGCAGAAGTTTGTCTCGTACTGAACTCCAGTCGAACTACGGTGGCCTGTAAAAGACTCAAAGTCCAATTTTGTCAGTGCAGAGCAGGAAACCAGAGGAAGACTTGAAGGTCTAGAGAAAAAATCAGAGCAAGTATTTCATTGTGCCCGACAGTGCAGGGATGAAACGGCTGAGGCGGATTCAGTCGACCTCCGAGCAGCTTCACTGCCCTGATTAAAGGTTATTCTGCTTTTTGTTCGGATGATGCCTCCTCTACCAGCCTGCTGCCCAGCCCAAACCTGTCTGATGATTTATCACACACACTAACGCTATAATCTGTGTTTACATCCTGACGACACCGACTGACAATTACAGTCCAGCAGCGCCGGAGCCACGCCCGGCCTCTGTGCTCTGTGCTGTGACATTTATATTTAGCTTTCCCGGTTCATCAGTTTTCAATGAACACACACAAGCCCCTCATTATTTTCTCTTGTCAGTTCATTTTATTACAGGGACAATGAGCTAAGTGTCCAGTTTTGTTCATAAATGAATTGTTTACTGGGTTTGGAGTTATCCATGCTAGTTACTGTCTTTGTTATGAAGTCCAGCAACCGGAAATACACAGACAACAGAGGAAATGCGAGAATAAGATTAGTCGTTGGCTTTTTTCATGCGATCACAATTAGCTTTGAAAATTCTATCGGGTTATTTCTGAAGTTTCCGAAAGACACCACCTGCCGGATCTACTTTCCAATTCAAACAAGAAAATAACAAGTAGAGACGTTTGATTTCTTCAAAAAGGGGCACTGGGACGGGGTTGGTTTAAGTTTTACTCCGGCAGGTGTCGCTGGAATGTTTTTTGCTCCTGGTTTGCCTGACCGGTCGATGCGACCCGCGGTCCAGACCACCAGCTCCACTCCTTTTCACTGAAAAACCTGTTGCCTCTTTGTCCTCTGAGGCTGACATGTTGGAGAGCGAGACCCCGCCCCCCGTGGCCCCCCCCGCCCCCCCCTCGTGGCGCCCCCTACCTGCAGCCGGCCGTCCAGCGTCCTCTGGATAGTGACGCACTTGCTGGGATGGACGCCGTTGGTGGTGACGGCGGTGATGAGCGAGTCCAGCTCGTCCTTCTTCTCCTTCAGCTTCTTAACCAGGCTCTCGATCGCCCGCTTGGCGAAGCCCTCGTTCTCCCCGCCCTGCCGGTGGCACATCAGGCTGTGCACGATGCTGAGGCAGGCGTCGGCGCTGGTGGGGGCGGGGCCAAGCACCGACATGGCACCCTGGGGGGAAGAGGCCAGAAGGGAAGACAGGAGAAGATATGTCAGTTGATTGACAGTGGATGTGACCAATGAGACGTCTCGGATTGTGCGTTGTCGCTCTGAGCTGCTGCAGCTCCTTCAGTGTCCAAGTCACTGCTGCTGTTTCACCGCTGGACAAACAGCTGGCAGCTCCAGGCGCCTGGTTCTAAAGGCTTGGACTGAGTGTCTTATCTAAGAGCAATGCAAGACAGCAACGCAGCAACAGTGCAGCTGAGCTCAGCTCATTTTCAGAGCAACAGGCCCACGGAGCTCAGAGGGACACGAGACTCTGCTGTTTCCACAACGTGGAAATGACACCTGAGCCGCTGGGAAACTAGAAAACACACCTGTGGCACGCTTTGCACATCTTCATTTCAGGTGTAAGACAGGACCCCTTGTGTTTAGAGAGACGACTACACCTCTGACCTCCAATGAGGCACAGGGGTCAAAGGTCATCAGAGGGTCAAATAACTGAAACTTAAGCAGTGGGACACCAATGGCACTGAGACACTGACTGCAACGAGACGGCAACAACGAGACAAATGCTAAAATCAACGAGGCACAAACGGCAACAAGATGCTGCCATCGACAGGCAACGCGTCGCCGATGGGAACGCGTCGCCGATGGCAACGCGTCGCCGATGGGAACGTGTCGCCGATGGCAACGAACATGTTTTTGGTTTTCTGATGTCTGACAGTGATTCCTGATGCTGTGATGTCAAAATGATGTACTTTCAAACGGCGGTCCTCTAAGTGCCTGTAAGTTTTGAACTGGCGATAAACTTTAAACGATGTAAGACAGAACGATGAAACAGAAGCCGGTGGAACACGTCCTGGAACGTGATGCACTAGAACTCTACGAGAACAGGAACACGACCACATTTGGTTCTTTTCCTCTTTGCACGAGCGTCCTGAAAGCCTCGTGTCGCTGCCAGCGGCACCGGAAGTAACAATCGAGCAAAAACTAAAGTTTGACCTGTGATGCGGGCGGTCATGTGACTTCTGGACCAATCACAGACAGGGGGAGGAGTCACTAGATGACTTAAAAACACTGCAAGTCTCATCAACAACATCAGATGACGATGAAGAGTTTGATTCCCTGCAGGCAGACAGCAGGGGGGCCGGTGCCTTGCTCAAGGGGCTTTCAGCCTGGAGTTTCCCCGTTCAGATTACAGCTCAGAAACACTGACGAGCTCCGTGTTTTTCATTCATCAGATCACAAAGTCAAACTCAGTTCACGGCTCACAGGTGTGTCTCACCTCCTCTGCCCCCTGCAGAGACCAGCCGCCGCCTCTCTGCTGCCACAAACCAACATTTCTGACTGTCCGACGTCTCTGGAACGCAGCACGAGCCTCGTGTTTTTACCATGTTGTTTATCCAAGTCCCCAAATGTGACTCACACACGCACACACACACACACACACACACACACACACACACACACACACACACACACACACACACACACACAGTCTATCAGCTCTCTCTTCCTGTATCCACGCTGTTTTCAGCTGGATGTTTCTGCTGTTTTGTCCTGGATTTTTCTGTGTTTTTCCTCTCCTTTTCTCTCTTTTTCTTTTCTTTTCTTTTCTTTTCTTCAGTTCTTCAGTCTGATAAAAAAGAACCTGGAACCGCTGATGTTTCAGACTGTCATTAAACTGGGACACAAACACTTCACTGTTATTACCACTGCCATCAGCACATTAAATACTGGTGTGGACCACAGGGACAGACAGACAGAGAGACAGACAGACAGACAGACAGATAGTGAGACAGATAAACAGACATACAGGTAGACAGACACTGAGACAGACAGACAGACAGCAGAGGGAGAGACTGCTATAATCACATCATCATATAAAATCATCATAGACTTATTCAGCTTTAAGATAAAATGTCCAGAATGTTGTCCAATGTAAAGGTGAGGCTCTGTGATGATGATGATGATGATGACAAGAATAATAATCAAATAAAATAACACTTTTCATGAGTATTACTCATGGTGAAAAGCTAATTTTACTGCAAACTCCATATCAGTGTGAACCGCACACACACGCACACACACGCACGCACACACACACACACACACATACACACACACACACACGCACGGAGGCACGGAGGCTGGTGCGCCAACAGTTGTCAGATAAAAAGAAGAGACAGTCAAATCAAATCCAACATGAAGCGGCACCGGGATCCCCGGCGGCCTGTCCGGGAGCCACTCACCGCTCAGACGCTCCGCTCTCCGGCTGTTTACCGTCTGTGTGTCCGCGGCGCTGTCTGCGGAGCCGGAGCCGCTGTCTGCCTGCCAGCCCCTCGCTGAGAGAGAGAGAGAGAGAGAGAGAGAGAGAGAGAGAGAGAGAGAGAGAGAGAGAGAGAGAGAGAGAGAGAGACGCGTCAAGCCGTAAAGGCAGAGACAGACTCAGACCGGACGTGGCGCGTTTTTCAGCAGCAGCAGTTGGTATTTTACTATTTTTATTTGTTTATTTATTTTTATACATCGAATTGATACTTATGTTGCCCATATATCATCATCATTACTTTTGCTGTTGTTGTTGTTTACATAATATTGTTTATAAAAATAACAATCATAATATTTTTTATTCTTTAGTTCGAATAAAATATGGAGGTCAGATTATAAAGATCTCCTACAGGTGATCACGAAATATGTGAAGCAGACGCTCGGTGCTGCCTGGAGACCTGAGGGGTCCGTGGCTGTCCTCTCCTATATTTTTAACATGACATGTAAAACTGAGAATAAAAACAGTTTACAGAAACACCTCATCAATTCAAACAGCACCCGCGTCACTCTGCTGTTTGAGTACTTTTGTCTATTTATTCTCTGTAATTTATTTTCTGATTATTTATATTTAGTATATCTATTATCTGCAATTTATTTTCTGTCTAATTACTTTTATTATATTCTCTGTAATTTATTTTCTGTCTATTTATTTTATCATATATCTTTGTAATTTATTTTCTGTCTATTTATTTTTATTATATTTATTCTCTGTATATGTATGCCATCCTCTGTTTCCATGTAAAATAACATCGAAAAAGCAACACGTGTTTCCCTGAGGACAGCGAGAACAGTACAGTGACGCCCGTGGCTTTTATTTTGAAGGCCTAGACCGGAAGTAGTCATTCTCGCTGACTTGACTGTGGCGGGAGAAGTGAGAGAAAGTTTGTGCGCGTGACTTGTCTGGGCCAAGGGGCGTGTGTGTGTGTGTGTGTGTGTGTGTGTGTGTGTGTGTGTGTGTGTGTGTGTGTGTGTGTGTGTGTGCGTGCGTGCGTGTGCGTGTGTGTGTGTGTGTTGTTGTGTCTGTCTGGTTGCCCCAGGTTACCGGTTGATTGGCAGGTTGACTCACTGTGTTTTTGGCACCATCTGGTGGTGAGGGAGGTGATTGAAAGTCACCAGTAAGTTTTTTTTTTTTTATGTATTTATTATTTATTCATTGAATTTGGATGTATTGTTGTTGTTTTTCTTGGTGGTAGTGTTACATCCAAAGTGATCCAAAATTGTTACAATACTTTAATAATAATAATACTTTATTTATCCAATTTACCAACTTTTCTCTCGGGTATCAATAAATTGTGATTCTTATTCTACAATTCTGATTTATTTCTGTAGCATCAGTCACACAGGGGGTGCAGCTCAAAGTGATTTAAGATAAAGTGAAAAATACAAGAGAATATAATAAAAACAAGCAATTTAAAACAAATGCAAAAACCAAGCAATCAACCGAGAAAACAAACAACAGGGGCAGCAAAAGAACATGAGTCAATTAGATAAAAAATAAAAGACAAATAAAAAGAGTTAAAACAAAGTAAGATATAAACGCAGTAAAATATGTGGAAACAAACCAAGACATCAAAATGCAAAACAAATGATGGAAATTTGGAAGGAACTGCATGGATTAGAATTGCATTCAGGTAATTTACTTATTTACATACTGAATATCACTATTTCACTCTTTATTTAACTATTTCACTGTGCAATAATTCATACCTGTAGGACTTGACAGCGGTTCAACAGAGTAATATCCCAGTGTGTATCTGGTACATATAGGTAGACCTTTCACATAGGCTCAATTTCTATTTCTGTATTTATTGCTGTAATATTTTTATTTGATTAATGCACTTATTTATAGCCAACATAATGCACTTTTTTTTTTTTTTTTTTAAATAATTTCTAATGGACATTTTTTTTTCTTTCAATTTCGTATTTCTTTTTCTGTTTCTTATAATTTAATTCTTTTCTTGAGGATTTGAGCAGCTGTAACTGACCCAGTTTCCCCTCAGGGATCAATAAAGTATATCTGATTTCTGATTCTGACTGTGATCACAACAAAAAGTCACAACAGAAAATTCAAAGTAATTAGATTTTTTTGTGCACAGTCCCAGATGCTGAGAGTTTCCTCCGCCGAGCTGAAGGAGCTGAAGGGAGGTCGAGGCGCTCAGTGAACACAAACACCTGGAAAAGTACATTTTGCTTGTTTCTAGGTACGTTTCTGTGTCATATATTTAAACAGCCTTCAGATTCTTCGGCGGTTTGCAATATATAACGATACAACGTGCGGATGTCGCCGTGTTGTATTGATTATCGATCAGTGCACGCGCTCCGGCTGCGTGTCATCCACCTGCAGCCCATCAGAGCGAGGGACGCACGATGCTAGCTAAGCAGCTAGCTACACCAACAACTGGTATGGCAGAATAATAAGCACATTAAACCGACAATGCTAAAGCGCCGTATTTAGCCAGTGTTGCTGTTGTGCTGCTTTTATTCTTTAAATCTTTTAGGCGATGCGTTTTTTTTAATTTAAAATGTTCAGCTGTAACGTTAGCCAGTCAGCGGTAGCATTAGCCCTGCTAGCTTTGCTTCCGGCGGTAACTCGGTGCTGCTGCTGCTGGAGCCTCGGCGTTTCATTTAAAGTGATTTAAAACCTCTTGCCAGCTATCTGTTGCTAAAACTCTGTTGCTAACTTTAACTAAACTCTGCAGCTAACTTTAACTAAACTCTACAGCAGGGGTGGGCAATCATGTGCCATGTAGTCCAGTGATTTTATGAAAAAACCTCAAGAGAAGCAAACTCAACTGATTCTGTATCCTCAGTTTGTCCTGAGTGAGGGGGAAAAAGTCCCAAGGAATCCCATTGGTGGAAAGTTTTGAAAATCACCTATTTATGACCACATATTACCAAAAAAACACTGTTTTTAACACACAGGGGAAAGGGGTTCAACATTTTACTGTCAGATATCACTATAAAAATTCACAAGATGATTACACACACAAAGACAAGAAAAAAAGTCATTTACAAGTTCTTTGAATTATTCTGTTTTCACATGCATATCACACATTATCTGATTTGATATGCGCTAATAAGGAATATGAGAAATAAATGCCAGAACAGACATTTAAACAGTGAATTAAAAGGTTTCTATATAGTAACCTTTTAATTCACTGTTTAAATGTTAAAGTTAGAAGTAACCTTTTAATTCACTGTTTAAATGTCTCTTCTGGCATTTATTCCTTATATTCCTTATTAGCGCATATCAAATCAGATAATGTGTGATATTCATGTGAAAACAGAATAATTCAAAGAACTTGTAATTGACTTTTTTTCTTGTCTTTGTGTGTGTAATCATCTTGTGAATTTTTATAGTGATATCTGAAAGTAAAATGTTGACCCCCTTTCCCCTGTGTGTTAAAAACAGTGTTTTTTGGTAATTTGTGGTCATAAATAGGTGATTTTCAAAACTTTCCACCAATGGGATTCCTTGGGACTTTTTTCCCCTCACTCAGGACAAACTGAGGATACAAAATCAGTTGAGTTTGCTTCTCTTGCAGTTTGTCCTAGGTTGACCCCAATTTTGGCCTAAAATTACTGGACTAATGGAGGGCCGAGAGGCTGCAGGTTTTCTTTCCAACCAAAAACTCCACCAGGTGATTTCACTGATTACCTCACCTTCAAGCAGAGAGGAGGGACTAATCAGTGAAATCAGCTGGTGGAGTTTTTGGTTGGAAAGAAAACCTGCAGCCTCTCGGCCCTCCATGGCACATGATTGCCCACCCCTGCTCTACAGCTAACTTCAACTAAACTCTGCAGCTAATTTTAGCCAAACTGCGGCTAAGTTAGCTCAGACAGCGCACCGAGGAGCCGCGCCGCGCTCCTGTCGGCAGAGCGGCACCTGGACCTCCGCTCGGAAACACCTGGCGTATCGGCGAAAGAACAAACTCTGCAGACGTGGACTTAAGACACTTTAATTATCGTTATATCCTTCTGGCGAAATCGGCTCTTATATTAACTATAAAGCAGCATTTTACATTTAACTAAAATGCCAAATCTGCCGGCTGGTTCACAGAATGCGCCGCCGCATGTCGGTGGGAAAGGGTTTTAGATAGATAGATAGATAGATAGATAGATACTTTATTCATCCCGCAGGAAATTCACATTTTTTCAGCAGTATCCACAGATTACAGATTAAGTAAATAAAAAAATAAAGAAAGAATAAGATCTAAGTACAACAGAATAAGATCTGAGTACAACAGAATAACCTAAGTACAACCCCGTGTGCAAAAAGCAATGTGCAACAAAAAAACAGAAAAAACCGTGTGCATGGGTGTATAAAATGTGCATAGAGGTAGGTCAATGTGCAAATTTAGAAGAAATATACAGTATACACATGATAAATAGCAGTAAGCAATATAAACACTATAAACAAGGATTATAAAAAGATAGAAATATGAACAATTTAAACAGAAGTATTAAGTATTATTTTGTTTGACTGACAGGAGAATCAGGTGTTAGTTTGCATGGAGGAAGTGCTGCCGGTGTGTTTGTGAGGGAAGCCCATCAGTTTGTCTCCAGTCTCAAGTCATATTTTACTGTGTAGCTTTACCTGTAAGCGAGGAGACATAAATCTGCGGGATTTAGTGAGCGGACCCTGGTGTTACTGTTCCCCAGGAGCGAGTGACAGCATCACGCACACACCACATGGCTGCATCCACATCAGACACGGTTACCCTGAGGAGCACCACGGCGGTCTCCCTCCATGACCGGTGAGACTCACACACACACACACACACACACACACACACACACACACACGGACACACAGAGTTACCGTAACTGTATGTCTAATCCATGTTGTGGATGTGTGACAGTGTGACATCAGTGTTGTGTTTCCTGGGTTTAACGGTTGCTTTGCAGTGAAGGGAGGCATTTTTCATAGGAACGGCAGCTAGCAGGGACTGTGATGTAATTCTATCCATAATATTTGGGTGCTGATTTGATGTTTTATTAAGTATTGCAATATGGGCAAAGTTATGGGCTTTTATTATAATAGATGGAAAAATGACAAATAATTGTAACAATACACAATTCACTAAAATAAAGTAAATCAATAAATAAAGTAAAATAAAAATTCCAAAAATACAAATACAGATAAAACAGTAATAATAAGGATGTCACATATGGAGGACTAAAAGGGACAGAATGAAATAAATAAATACATCTTTAAATAAATACTTAAAAGTGTCATTAATTAATTAAAATGGGAATTAAATAAATAAATATGTCATTAAATAAATAAATGTGTCATTAAATAAATAAATGTGTCATTAAATGTGTCATTAATTCATTAAAATACCAGTTCATTTAATGTAAAAACATATATGTAATTATTTCATTATTTATTTAATTATTTCATGGACCGGTGTTGCAGTGCTTCATGAATTAATTTTATCTGTCAAACTCACCCATCAAAGTCAGTGGGCGGGACTAACGTGAATCTAGCCCAATCGATTGCTTAGGTCTGAAGCCTGGAAGTCTGCCGGAGCCGGAGGAGTTTTGCTGAGAGCCTCTCCAGTTAAAGTTACTGCTTCTCTGAGTAGTTCTGGGCAACTTCTCAACATTTTGTGGCTGCACCTATCTAGCACGCATCGCGCACTGCAGTAACATTTGCTCCTGCAAATCCCCCATTTGCTTGAACCGAGTAAAGGTTGTGCCACCAAGTGTGTCAGAATATCAAATCAAATCAAGCTTTATTGTCATTAAGCTACACATACAGCAGTAGTGCACACAAAATGAGAGAGAGTTTTTCACTTGGGATCCCCGACTGATGGTAAAGTCAGCAGTTTAAAAGTCTAACAGCTTTCTGGAGGAAGCTGTTGCTCATTCTAGCGGTTTTGCTTTTCACCGTTTGCCTGATGGCAGCAGTTCAAAGTATTTGTGGAGCGGGTGAGAAGGGTCTCTGACAGTGTTCAGTGCTCTACTCCTGCAGGGATGGGATCTTTCCATGGAGCCATGTCTCCGCAAAAGCAAGCACACAGCAGTCTCTCTCCTGCGGGTGTCTCTTAGCAAGCGTAGCTCGTCCAGCTTGTTGTCGAGGGAGCGAACATTAGAGAGCAAGAGCCACGGTTCTGCTGGTCTGGAGGGGTTAGCCTATAGCCTTTAGCCTGTAGCCTGTAGCCTTTAGCCTTTAGCCTGTAGCCTGTAGCCTTTAGCCTGTAGCCTCTAGCCTCTAGCCTCTAGCCTGTAGCCTAGCGTGGATCCCGGCTCTCTTGCCCCTCATTTGTTTACGTTTGCACCGCTTGCGCTCCCTCCTCTCCCTGGTGACAGCCGGTGTAGACGCAGGTAAAATCCCGTGCTGGCGTAGTGTGTCCACATCAAAGCAGAGTGCCTCAGTTCTTGCAGCGTGCTTTACCTGATGTTTAGTAAAGTCTCTCGGCTGTAGGTTATGCAACCTGAGCGTCTGGGTTAAGCAAAACAGTTAAAAACTTTCACTCTAGAATATGTTTACTTGCTCTGCATCAATCGATTATCTGAAGTCGATCTGTCTTGGCTTGCTGTGCCGGGTAACCAATCAGGTGTTAGGATCCGCCCACTGACTTTGATGGGTGAGTTTGACAGATAAAATTAATTCATGAAGCACTGCAACACCGGTCCATGAAATAATTAAATAAATAATGAAATAATTATATATATGTTTTTACATTAAATGAACTGGTATTTTAATGAATTAATGACACATTTAATGACACATTTATTTATTTAATGACACATTTATTTATTTAATGACATATTTATTTATTTAATGACACATTTATTTATTTAATTCCCATTTTAATTAATTAATGACACTTTTAAGTATTTATTTAAAGATGTATTTATTTATTTCATTCTGTCCCTTTTAGTCCTCCATAGTCACATACCATATGAATGTATTTTCTGTATGATTCTAATGGTGATGCAACTAATGTACTGTAATTTTATTGAATTGTATTCATTCATTCATTCAGTCATTTCACTTATCCTAATCAGGGTCGCAGTGTCGCCAGCAGATGGCGCCCTTAGCATTTGCCTGTACACTGTGAAATAAGTTTCCGCTTCATGAGAGTTTGACAAAACACTGATTTTAAAATTAAAACTTGTCAAATTTAAGTTAGAAAGTATAATAATAATGATAAAATAATGAAATAAAAGTTTTCTTTCAATTCCTTTTCTTTCTTTCGATTTCTTTATTTTCTGAGAGATTTTAATTCTTCTGGAACTAGACTGTATGTATCTGTATTTAATCACACTATGTTTCCAAGGAAAGACAATAAACTCTGCACAAAGTTCACAAAAGCGCACACACCCAAAATAATAAAAACTACATGCTGGACAGATAAACATGAAAAAGATGGATAAATAGAGTCCGCACACCAGATAATGCTCCCATCAAAATGTAATGGTGCACCACTGTGCGACGGTTTGGCTGCTCTGTCTGAAGAAAGGGTTGGTACCGTCCAGAAATCTGCGTTCACGCGCTTTGAAACAGTCGACTCATCTTCATGGTGTTGCAGCTTCACTCAGATGCTCATGCTCCCGATGGCCCGGCCAGCCGTGTTGACCTTTGACCCCAGCCGGCGGCGGCGGAGCAGCCACAACCAGCAGCTGGTCCTGCTGATGGAGGACCGTCGGTCTGTCCGGGCCGCCCTGCCGGCCAAGGTGAGGGGGCGTGGCCTGTCACTGCCTCATTGTGAACAGCATCGCCTTGGCACCAGCGACATGACCTAAACCTCATATCCTGATACTGATAAATATCACAATATAGCATATTTACTGTAAGTTACATGAGCAAATAGTTCATTTCTTCATTATTCATTTATTTCTTATTATATTTTCAATTATGTGATTGACAAATAAAAGGTACTTCGTATCATATTTGGTTATTTTTCTGCTTTTATTTGGAACTAGATTTTCAGTTAAATTCAGTTAATTAATTTTTCTATCATCGCACAATATGTATCGTCATGCTGCACATCCCTACTTGGCACAGTGACAGTGAACCAGAGAGCTCATGGTGTGGATGATTGGAAACCTCTGTCATCATCTTCCTTCCTCTTCCTCTTCCTCTTTGTTCATGGGGAACGGCTCAGTGGGGTGTGAAGCGGTGCCCGGGGAAGGCCAGTGTGTGGAGCCGGCTGGGCTCGCTCAGGGGGCCCCGGCGTTTCTGTGGCGTCTGGAACTTCAGGCACTTTGGCCTGTGGAGCTTCAGGCGGCGGTACCGCTGGGGAGCCGGAACCAGACGCTACAAGAGGAGCGGCCTCACACACAGGAGTGAGTAACTGAGATTATCTGTCTTGTAGCGGTTGTTTAAAAAAAATCAATTCATCTAAGTATCATGATTCTTTTTATTTGATTTAGATTTTTAAATTACTGAATCAATTTAAAGTAAAGATATTGGTATCATATGAAACTAGACGACCTGAGGAATCCCTTGGCAGCATGTCGTTGGAAGAAGGTCATGCTGGGTTGTCGGCAAGGCGGCTAAATATTGCTTCAAAGTTGGGCTAAATTTTGGTGAGGGAAAAACCGTCATGGTCAAAAGGGTCGCTTGACCTCTGACCTCCAGATGTCTGAGTGAAAATAGGTTCTCTGGGCAGCCACGGCTCTCCCCTCTGCAGACACGCCCACCTTCTGCTAATCCCATGCAGTTTGGGCCACAAATAAATTCACAATACATTTTGAATCATGAGTGTATCGAATCAGGAGGTAAACACATCGTCCCAACCCCAGAGAATATATTGCGAATGTTTATTTAAACTGTAACTCAATCTAACTTAACAATTACTTGTTGAATCTACCCTTTTTTCTTGTTCTCCAGAAACTTAATCCTCTGCTCTGTTTGAGGACAAAATCACATTCTCACTCTGTTATTTATACAAAACGAAACATGAAAGTCTGTGTCTGTGATGAACCAGTGGTGTAACTTCATCAGCTGGCCTGGTGTCACCGCGTCCTGTCTCCCTCGTTTCAAATTAAAAACCTCTAGCTTTTCATACCCGTCCAGCTGTATACTAGCTTTTGACCTGATCATGTTTATTTGATTGTCATGACTTTGCGAGTGATTGACATCTTGTCACTGTTCCAGTTGCTCGTCCTCAAGGTGGAGAGACAGCAGGTCACTGTTCCTTTGAATTCAGTGGAGCAACAAATGACACTGACAAAATGTGTAAACTTCATATTTCTATTAATCTCCTCCCAGAGCGAGCAGTGGGGTTTCAGAGCTGCCACATCACTCCTCCTCCCTTTCCTCCAGCCGCTGGTTTCCATTCATTCCACTACGATATGAACATGAACTTTCAGAGCCTTCACACTTTCTTCACTCCAGTTTTCCATCAGCGGAATAAAGTCCTCCACGTGTTTTCCTAAAAGCAGCAGCACTGTTGGCTTTTCAGGACTTTTTCAAACTGAAACGCTCCCTCCTCCTCCTCCTCCTTCTCCTCCTCCTCCTCTTCCTCCTCTGCCAGGAAAATAGTCCCCGGGGAAACGTTTTGCTTTCCACAGCCAATTATCAGCTGTGTGGTTTCTGAATGTTGAGGACTTTGTTCGCTGCACAAGCAGAACATTACACTCCTGATCAAAATTTTAAGACCAGTTGAGAAATTGGAGTAAGCAATTTATTGCAAACAACCATTAAACTGAAATGGGCTGTTCATCAGCTGATCAAAAGTTTAAGACCACAGCCTTTAAAAGCCCAAATCTTCACAAAAATGTGGATTCAGTGTCATTTTCTGTCAGGTATCCACACTGTCATGACCTCCTGATGGCAAAGGCTAAAAAGCTTTCTCTCTTTGAACGTGGTCGGATTGTTGAGCTGCATAAGCAAGGCCCAACAACAAGGCCTCTCACAGCGTGCCACTGCTGCTGAGGCTGGACGCAGTAAGACAGTCATTTTAAACTTCTTAAAAGATCCTGAGGGTTATGGAACAAAAAAGTCAAGTGGTAGACCCAAAAAAATTTCACCAGCCCTGAGCCGGAGGATCCAATTGGCTGTCCGTCAAGACATGGGACAATCCTTGGCCCAAATTAAGCTTGTCAATGCCAACTGCAGTCCCATAACCATCAGACAGCATCTGCGAGAGAAGGGTTTTAAGAACAAAAAACGTCTTCAAAGGCCTCGTCTCCTTCAACGGCACAAAATTGCCCGTTTGGAGTTTGGAGCACCAAACATGGAACACTGAAAGGTGGAAGAAAGTTTTATTCTCTGATGAGAAAAAATGTAACTTTGATGGTCCTGATGGCTTCCAACGTTACTGGCATGACAAGGAGATCCCACCTGAGATGTTTTCTACACGGCACAGTGGAGGGGGCTCCATCATGATCTGGGGGCTTTTTCCTTCAATGGAACAATGGAGCTTCAGGTTGTGCAGAGGCGTCAAACAGCAGCTGGCTGTGTGGAGATGTTGCAGGGGGCATCCCTCATGACTGAAGGCCATCGTCTGTGTGGTCATGACTGGGTTTTTCAACAGGACAACGCTGCAGTTCACAATGCCCGCCTGACAAAGGACTTCTTCCAGAGAAATAACATCACTCTTTTGAACCATCCTGCGTGTTCTCCTGGTCTAAATCCAATTGAGAACATTTGGGGTTGGATGGCAAGGGAAGTTTACAAAAATGGACACCAGTTCCAGACAGTGGATGCCCTCCGTGAAGCCATCTTCACCACTTGGAGCAACATTCCCACTAGCCTCCTGGAAACACTAGCATCAAGCATGCCGAAACGAATTTTTGAGGTGATTAACAAGAAAGCTTTTTTGCCTTTGCCATCAGGAGGTCATGACAGTGTGGATACCTGACAGAAAATGACACTGAATCCACATTTTTGCCAAGGTTTGGGCTTTTAAAGGCTGTGGTCTTAAACGTTTGATCAGCTGATGAACAGCCTATTTCAGTTTAATGGTTGTTTGCAATAAATTGCTTACTCAAATTTTTTTTTGTCTCACTCCCATTTCTTCTTTTTGCATTTTGAAGATCTATTTAGAACCTTCTTAAGATCCAACAGCGCAAAATGTAAATTCTTGCAATTTTTCAACTGGTCTTAAGATTTTGATCAGGAGTGTATGAGGCGGCTGCTTCAACCAGGAACTCACATTTTGATTCTGTGCTGTGAAATCTGATTTAATAAACAGTTTGTTGACACGTTACTGTGTAGAAAAATGTGTCGTAAACAGACTGAACGTTCAGAATCACCTGGATGAAACTTGAGCTTGTGTCAGACTCTGACGTCCCCTGAAGTCTTGTTCTCCTGATGTGATCAGTTCTACAACAGTTTTGGGTGGAGAAGCTGCACAAATACAACAGTACTTTGTTCGTTTTAAAATCTAGACATCAGCAGCGCGCAGCTGCGGCTTCCTGTTTTGGCCCGGCTGGGTGGGCGGGTCGTGGCGAGGAGGAGCGCTGCAGCTCTGCCCGGGACCTCGACCAGGAAGCAGCCGGGACAGAGAGCGAGAGGTTGGACCAGAATTTATCCACACAGAGGTTAGAACAGCTCGCAGCTAACCGAGGTTACACCCACAAAGAGGTGATGTTTTTTTTTTTTTTTTAACATTTCAGCCTTCTGTCCACATGAAACCAGTGTTTATTTTCAACAACTTTTATTCATTGGTGAGGTTTTTTTTTTTTTTTTTTTTGTATGATAGAAGTAGCAGTGCTCCTCTTAAGGGAGAGCTCAGCATGAAAATCCAGATGCATGTTATGATCCGCCTGGGCAGCGTCCTGCCAGCATGTTGGTGAGACGGTGTTGGTGAGAAGTTTACATGTGTTCTGATCATTTACACTGGAGTTTAAATTGGACTTTGAAGTTTTGGTGCAACGGGATGAAGTTTAATCTAGCTTTAGAGTAAAAACAAAACTTTAAATGGAATTCCTCTTCATTTAAAACCAGTTTTGAAGTTTGGTGCAACAGAATTTAACGGAGAACCAGGACTGAGTCTTTGTTGCTTTAATGTGCTATCAGCTCCAACATGCACCAGCTAAATGTGTTTGTTTTGGTGCAGGAGGCTCGGGGGGGCAGGACAGCAGAAAAGAGCCCGTCACCAAGAAGGAGCTGGACGCCCAGCTGGACGACTACATGTCCATGTCGAAAAGCAGATTGGACGCCGAGCTGGACGACTACATGTCCATGACGAAAAGCAGACTGGACGCCCAGCTGGACGAGTACATGGCCATGGCCGGAGATTATCACCTGGACTGACCGAACTGACCTGGTCTCACCACATGGTGTGGAGTAAAGTTTTGAATTATTTGCAGCAGGAGCCCGTTTGTTTTCGTCCAGGAAAATGTTGAATGTGTTCGGCTGAAGTGACGCCGTGGCTCTCAGCCTCCGTGGCACCAGATGATGTTTCAGATCAGATGGATCCTGGGACGTCCTGCAGGCTGAGAGCCGCTCAGTCACTGAATAGTTTCTGTTCATGTTGAAGCCGGGTTTTTTTTTTTAATTGGTTCTTTATTCTAATGTTCATGTCTGTTTCTCTCCCGCTTCAGAAAATGAACAGATGTTGATTTAATGAGACCTCAGATTTGTTTGTGGACGTCGAGGTTCCTCTGCCTGTTCTTGGGTTCTGTGTTGTTTTGTTGAAACTGAGCTGAGCAGCTGCCGTCTGGCTCACCTGGTGTGTGTGCTGCTCACCTGGTGTGTGTGCTGCTCACCTGGTGTGTGTGCTGCTCACCTGCGCTGTGTGTGCTGCTCACCTGCACTGTGTGCTGCTGGCGGCTCCACTTCTGTTACCAAAGTCAAAACGAGGTTTTGTTTTAATAAAAGAGTGTAGCCTACCTTCTGACTCTGTTCCTCTTCAGTTTCCTCAGGGAGTGAAAGTGTTGAACCCTTTAAATCTGAGCTAATTCACTTGGTTTCTTTCAAAGACAAATAAATAAATACGAGAACAACATGATATGACATTTGATAAAATAGTGTTTAATTACTTGAAATGCTTGTGAAAGTTCTCTGAACATAGCCTCAAAATTAAACATTAAATTTCCCTGAAAAATCAGAAAATTAGCAAAAATATACTCAAAAATTAGTATATTAATAAAAAGAATTGTAAGAGGTACAATTTTATAATTATTATATATTTAAAATTAAATCACAAGAAAAATACCAAAACTACCTGCAAAAAATTAAAGAAATTGAATTTTGTCGAAGGAATAATAGAATTTTCTCCTGTGGACGTCCAGTGGTTCGGTTCTTATGGGTAGCATTTTCTGTTAACTTAGCATAAAGACTTGAAGTCTATGGGAGTCGTTAGCCTGGCCCCATCAAAGTGCAAAAATAAACCTCACAGGTTATTAGAAAATAGAATATGTACATACAGACGACACACTAAAATATATTGACGTGCAAAATAAGAAGTGAAGCAGCGGCTCGGAGGATCACAGACATTTGAGGAAGAAGAAGTTGCACTTGGAGGCTTTGGGACAGTCGCAGAGCTGGCCGAACCGAGGACCCTTCTTCACCGAGCAGAGCGCCCCCACCTCACACTGACACACACACACACACACACACACACACACACAGAGTCAGTATCGCACTACAGTCATGTCAAAATAGTGTGTGTGTTTTCTGGCCTGTAATGCGTACTACTTGGTTTAGTCATCGCAGATACCACAATGTGAGGAATACACTGCTGCTGCCTGAAATTCACCTTAGTGTCAAAAAAATAAAATACCCAGGAGTCAAAATATAGGAATAAAAATATATTTAAAAAGAAATATAAGAGTATAAGAAGATAACCAGAACAACCAGACCAGGTTACACCTGCTGCTGCCTCGTGGAAATCTCACTGGACACACACCATGAGATTTCCACAGTCCAGCAGACAGACACACTGGGACGTCCAAGGCCGGCCCGTCCCTGGGCCACACAGCTTCTGATCTGACCTGATCTGACCTGATCTGACCTGATCTGACCTGATCTGATCTGATCTGATCTGATCTGATCTGATCTGACCTGATCTATGTTCTGTCAGTCTTCTGAGTCACTCTTCAGGCCAGTTGGTGGCAGTAACACCCTGAAAGGCTCATTTATAAGCAGCCAATAATAATACTGGTACTGCACTAATATAATGTGGTACTGCAGCACTGCAGTAGTATCGTGGAGTACTGCAGATGTATCATGTGGTACTGCATTAGTGTCATGTACTACAGTGGTATGTCATATTGCAGTATTATGTGGTACTTCAGTAGTATCATGTATGTCAGTAGTGTCATGTAGCACTGCAGTAGTATGTGGTACTGCAGTAGTCGTGTGTATCGGTCTCACACTCGGCAGCTGGCTGTGTCGTCTCTCCAGCGCTGACAGTCTCCTGGTCTGCAGCTTCTCCAGAACATTCTGCAGAACAGCCAGCTGAGAGACAGACAGACATGCAGAGAGACAGACAGACAGGCAGGCAGGCAGACAGGCAGGCAGGCAGAGAGACAGACAGACAGGCAGGCAGAGAGGCAAGTAACTTAATAAGTTAGTTCTCCTTGTGTGAGGTGTGGCTGGTGTTTGGAGTCTCAGCAGATCTTGACACGATGTGCCGATAAGAAACAGAAAATAACAAACTAAGTTCAGGCCAAGCCAGATCACAGATGTAGAACACATAGATCTGCACAGGATTTTTAATGGTTCGCTGCTGTGCAATGTTTTGTTTCCTCTGAGGAGTTGGAGTGACGGTGCAGGACAACAAACATGTCAGCAAATTAAATAACACGACATGAAATATGACACAAGATGACATATCAGTAAAGTTAATGAATAAAACACTCCCCTTGTGTGTGTGTGTGTGTGTGTGTGTGTGTGTGTGTGTGAGAGAGAGAGAGAGAGTGTGTGTGTGTGTGTGTGTGACTGCAGCACTGACCAGCTCTCTGCCGTCTGTCTTGCCTGAGGTCATCTGGTCCGTCCGTCTCCCTGCGGCGGCCGGCGAGCTGAACGCCACGCAGACCAAACACAGCAGCAGAGCCAAGATGGCCGCCCGTCGGCTCATGTCGTGGTGGAAGCTGCTGCTGCTGCTGCTGAGAGAAACGCTTGTGTTTGTGTGCGAGCTGGAGTTTTGCATCGCAGCTCTGACGTGCAGATTAACCTGCTGCCTTATGCAACCGCCTCATGTTTCCTCCATCTCCTCTTCACTCGGCTGATTGGATTAAACTCATTTCCTCACGGAGACTTTTGGTGATCTGAGCAGCAGGTTACCTCGTTTGTACCAGTGACCAAAACGAGGGGTGACACACATGCTCTCCCTCAAGGTTTCACTCCGACATGTATGACATATCTGAATGAAACTGGGTTCTCTGGGCAGCCACGGCTCTCCCCTTTGCAGACACGCCCACCTTCTGCTAATCCCATGCAGTTTGGGCCCCAAAGCCTGCAGTCCACATGTGTTCTTGTGGCCTGTTGTAAAATGGTGTGTGTGTGCAGACTGGGGCCTAAACAGTCTTGGAGCTGCATCAGTTGGCTTTGACTGGAAAGCTGAGACTCTTGTGGATTCAATGAGCCACATTTGATTCCTGTGTGATGATGTTGGCCCCCATAGCAGCCATTTCACTGCTGGCAGAGACTTTTGTCACACTGGACGTCGCTGGAGAAAATGACCTCTAGTGACCTCTAGGAGAATCACAGCCTCATCAGACTTTACACACACAAACTGGAGGAGGATTGAAAAAATTAAAATTGCAATAAATTGTAATATCGAATCGAAATACTTAAAGAATTGCACTTATCACTTATCAAATTGGCATCCAAGTGTCGTGATAATATGAAATTGGGGATGAATGTATGGTCCAATTGGTCCATTATCACAGTAATATATTGTGGCTGTGACACCCGAATCTTGAGCCGGTGCACCCAAAGATTTACCCTGAAATTATGGGCTATCTGATAATAAATTTTCTTATTATTTTTATTATTTAAAAAAGCAGACAATATAACTGACTGGTAGACTCATCTGTATTCAAAAGGTCAGAGTTTAAACATGAACTGTTTACGTCCCAGCACTCGTTCTGTATTTTCTTTTCTTTCTTAAATTGTGGGAAGAAGTGAGGATACAGACATGGAGGTCATGAGGCAGAGCAGCGGCCTGAGAGGAGGAGGCCAGAAGAAGAAGGGTTTGCAGAAGACGATGATGAACACGTCTGCTTACTGTAAACAGAGACTCCCAAAACTGATTGATAGTTTATAATTAGTTTCTAGATGTTTTCTTAATTTGCTTGTGTTGTGTCTACTTGCATGTGTTTTCTTCAGCTGCTCCCACCCTCCCACCTCACCCGTCCCACCGGCCGGCTCGCTCCCTCCCGTGCCCTCCCACCCAGACCGAGCGCCCCGCCGGGGGTGACAAGGCGACTCTACCTCTATCTTCTTTAGAAATGCACAAGAAGATCCGTGTTTGTCTGAGCTCAGATCGGGGCTTTCCAAACCTTCTCAGGCTCGGACCCACGTGCAGACACACTGTTTGACCCAAGACGAGTTTAAATGCTTGTGAAAGGCATCTGAACACAGCCTCATTTCAACACAAGAAATCTGATCCAGCATGTTTATGCTAATTTTCCAGTATTCATTTATTCATTGATGATTAGCAAATTAGTCAAAGGAAATACTGGAACATTAGTAAAGAATTAGAAAGAAGAAAAAAAAAAACAACAACAGGAAATCAGCAAAATATACTTTAAGGGTCAGATCAGTGATGCTGGATCACCTTTCTTGTTTTTAAATGTGAAAAAAGCAGCTCTTGATGTCAGAGTGAAGGGGGGCGGCAGCTCTGAGAGTCAAATTTGGGTCCAGAACATGAAAAACTTTGAAAACGGCTGAATATATCAGGTGGTTTTAGAGTTAAATGAGCAAACAGCAGCCTAATTGGCTGCTGATGCTGTGTCTGTGTGTGTGTGTGTGTGTGTGTGTGTGGTTACATAAACATGCAGAACACACTCTTCTCTGCTAATCTCCTGGCTGTCCACCCGTGCAATAAGCTTTTCTTTATTTAGGTGGAGTTAATGGGTGGAAAACGTCATGCTGTGATATGGCCAAAAAAAAAAAAAAAAAAAAAGAAACAGGACACGCTCCTGAAAACTGGGGGTCGACCAACACTGATTCCACACAGCCGATATCAGGGCTAATTATTAGTAATCAAGGACACTGATAACCGAAATTTAGGGCTGATATTTATTTGTAGTAAAATTTAAAATTGCAGCATCAAAATTTACAGTGAAACTCCAACACAAACCTTGTTTTAAATTAACAAATGTTTAACTATTATATTCGTCCAAAGATCAAAAAGTCAAAAAAAAAAATCCCCCCAAAAAAGGTCGGTGACACTGGATCACATTCCTTGTGTTTAAATGTTTGTGAAACTGAAATCGCAATAAATGATCAGAAACGTGGCCCCGCCCACTTGCTGTCATCCCAGTGCCTTTAAGGCGAGGGGGCGGAGTCTGAGTGGTTGTCATATCGGCTGTCATGTCAATCAAAATTATGATAGCGTTTACTGAAGAACTCTAACTCAAATCGCGCACTTCTGCACTTGCACTGCAAATACCCGGATGTACACTCAAAACAGTCAAAAGTTGAGTGTGGAGCGACGGACACTTCTCACCCTCACGGCACCACTGACCGGAAGGAGCTACCTAAAAAAGCTGAGTTTACTTTTCATTTTACGACTGTTAATATGTCATTTCATTAATTTTTATTTTTTTTTCAGGCGAGAAAGTAATCACGTAGATTCCAAATATGTGGTCAGTTTGTCCAAATAATGTCTGTTTTGAAAATTCCTTCGACGTTTTCGGGTAACTCTCAAGCTAGCGATTGTGCAAAGTACAGTCACTTCCGGTTGTTTACAAAAATAAAACTAATACCTTAGAAGCAGTGGTGATGCTTTTATTTTGAAGATAGGATGTTTACACGTCTACTTCTGGATAACTTTACCACCGAAAACCAAAGCCGGCAGCGGCTCCGGTCGGCATCAGGCGGGCCATCCCAGTGCCTTTATGCCGACTGTGGCGATCATCATTTCCGGTAAGTGCACAACGGGAAGTGCACCAATCGAGACACCCTTCACTGTCGAAATTCGCGCACTGTCTCAAATCGCGCACTAATGGAAGTGCGCGATTTGAGACACACCAACACTTTGCATGTCTTACATAGTCAATCAGGTAATAAAGCAATAAAACCTTTCCAGAAACAGACCTCGCTAATGAACAGGCGAGTCATAAATTCCAGAAAAGCAACTGATCACCTCTAAATGAGATAAACTGGCAGAGGGTCTGACCCATCACAGATACCACCAGCTTCACTCTGAGGTCAGACAGAGGCTAACAATACATGATTTTAGTGGGAAATTCCTTCACATGGCAGTGCAGCATCACACTGATTTAATATTGACCTATAATTAGTTATTAAATACATTTCCATATTCTCACACTGGGCTTTTCATCACACTCTCTCTCTTTATTTTTATTTTTCACTAAACGTGGTTTTATGAACTGTGCCCCTCTCTCCCAGCAGTTTGTTACAGCCATCTTATTAACATTAATCTCTCTCACATGACAAAAAAGATGATTTGCCAATCCAGTACTTCTACATACATCCACAGCATCATCTCATAACCTCAGAATAACCTCACATCAGCATCAGGCCAAACACATGGACATAAGAAATATTATTATCTGTGTTATTAGATTAGATTACAGTATTACTGTCATATGCTTCAGTAATATTACCACCAGCATGAAATCTCCCACACTCTGCCTAATAAATATTGGTTTAGATTATATGACTATGATGTGAGTCTTTTGCCTTATTGAAGTGAATATCCTCCCTGAAATGTCTTAAAATGAGAACACACAAACACACACACACTGCAGCTGATCGGATCCTCTCCTGTGTGGATTTTCATTTTCATGTGACTGTTCAAATGACTTCTGTGACAGGTTTCCCCACAGCCCAAGCAGTGAAATGGTTTCTCTCCTGTGTGTGTGTGTGTGTGTGTGTGTGTGTGTGTGTGTGTGTGTGTGTGTGTGTGTGTGTGTGTGTGTGTGTGTTCTCATGTGGCCCAGTGATGACAGGCTGTCTCTCTCTCTGTCCCTCTGTAACACAGGTGTGCTCAGGTGACCGCTCCGCAGCAGTGACTTCTTGTTTAGGTGTTTCTTCAGTGATAGAAACACTCATAGCAGTAATCATTATTGTGATGATTATATTCCCTGTATGAGGTTTTTTATGAGGTATTACCTTCTCAGTGTTTTCCTCCTGGCTGCACTGCTTCTGTTTGCCACTAGAGGGCGTTGTCAGCCCGTTCACTGCAGCAGCTTGTGGAATACTTTACCAAGGTTATTATACTTCTACATGTTTTTACTTGTTGTTTTCATTTAGTTTCATTTTAGTTAGTTTTTAAAGCAGGTTTTATACTTTCATTTAGTTGTTATTGATTAAAATGCTTAGTTTGAGTTTAGTTTTTATTCGTTTCAGTCTTTTTGTAATATCAGGTATTTGTCAGGAAAGAGATTCAAAAGGGTGAGAAAAAGTATTATGTGATAAAAACTCATCAAACCATTTTAAAAAAATGAAGCAGAGTGCCTGAAGCCAGCGCGCACACACCACACACACACACACACACACACACAAAAAATACATTGAAAGAATTTCTATCCAAGATTCAAGAGTTTAATTTCTTGTCACATACACCACACACACACACACACACACACACACACACACACACAGTGAAATGAGATTTGACAATAAACATCAAGTGATTGTGTAAATGGACACCTAGCTGCACGTGTTTCACTGTAAAATGACAGAAATAAAGCACCGTCACCACAGGCTCATAGTGACTCACATGACTGCTGCCGTGGCGATGGCTCACTAGTATGAGTAAGCCAATTAAAGCAGATACCACAATATCAGATATGAGAAAACAGAACATAGTAAAGAAAATAAAAAAAACTGTCCCCAAAGCACCCAAAGCCAGCAGGCAGGAAAGCTGTCGAGAGCTGAAGGATGGGTTCATTCCATTGTCATCCTAGGAGAAGAAAGCTGGATTCCGTTGTCTGTTTATTTATTTATTATTATTTTTACCTGATATTTAAACTCTGGCAGCTGCCGCACCTGCCAAACCCCAGTTGTCACTTGTGACTGGAGGGAGTTCATCAGCTGGAGAAGCACTTTAATCTCATTAAGCTCGTTTGTTCTACAATAAATTGTTATATACTGTTGAAAAGTGTTGTGAGGGCGAAGCAGTCTGTTGGTCCTCATGTTTTCTGCTGCTCTCAGATCAGATCTTGTGTCCGCAGGCCTGCAGAGGGAGACAGAGGCGGGGGGTTAAACTCTCACAGAAAGTCAGTCGTCTGCTGCCTGTTGGACTTTTAGGTTTTTTAGCTGAAAGTTCCTGGAACCTGCAGGTCCTGCCAGGAAGCTAATATTAAAATCTGAGTTCCTGGGACTTGTGGGAGGAGCTTGCGGGGCCTCAATTAGGGTGACCAGGTGTCCCTCTTTGTGCGGGACTGCACAGCATTATAATCACTTTTCCCACGTCCCGCAAATTAAGATGATGTCCCGCATTTGATTGGCTCTGGCTCTCCAAAGTGCAGGACCGTCTCCTTCTCTGAACATGACTTTCATCCAACAGCTGAGAGAGAACTATCACCACCGCCTGTGTCCGCTGTCAATCAGCCAACATACACGTGGGGTCAAGAGTTCATCAACCTGTCAGCGGCGTCCTCCTCAGCTCCGCCCACTGACACAAAAAACAAAAGCAAAAGCCTCACCTAGCAGAGTGCAGATTTTAACAGAAAAACATTAAATTCCTCGTGAAAAAAGGAGATGCAGCTACAATAAAGGATGAGAACGTGTTTATTGATGGGTGAAACCGGTGGAGGGCGACTCACAGCGACTGTTTTGTGAACTCTGTCAGTTATTTCTCCATCGTGCATGGAGGTGAATATGACCTGGGGTTTCTTTTTTGAATTTTTACAAGTATATATTTTTTTTTTTTAGTTTTTACAAGTATCATTTTTCATGTGACAAATGCATTTATTTCCCTTATGAATTGCAAAAATTCCATTAAAGAAAAAAGTTGTTGAAACCTCTCTGTGCAAAAGAAATGCAAAATGCCCAATGCACAGATGTGCATAGTGTGTGCAACCAAATCAAATTGTTGTCATTCATATTTATAAGCTTGGTCTCAATAGAAATGTTTGTTTTAGAGTTAGATGGACATTGTTTAAAAATCTAGACTATGTTTCAGCATTACGGTAACATGTCCACACACACTCCTGTCCCACATGTGGTCTCCCTAAGCCTCGACCTGTCAGCTGGAGTCTCAGCATGGAGCCTTCTTCCTCGGCATGAGGTGTGCGGGTCTCAGCCCAAACACACCTGCTGGACGTCGTATCGGCAGCACAGCAGCAGCTTCACATCACTGACACCTTTCACTCATATCTGTGTTTGTAGAATATGTCACACATGAAAACCTGTCATTACATTGTGAGTATTTTAGCAGCTGTATGGATAAGGTGGTGCCTGTGTGGCTTTTCAGGGACACTGAACACAACAGTCTTATTTTGCTTCAACCTGTTATGGAGATTCAGAGACTGTCCGCTCTCACAGGCAAACTCAGTGTGGGAGGACGGGGCTGCTGTCACCTGCAGCGAGGCGGCCGGCACACACAGGTGGAGGGAGGCGGGCACACACAGGTGGAGGGAGGCGGGCACACACAGGTGGAGGGAGGCCGGCACACACACAGGTGGAGGGAGGCAGGCACACACAGGTGGAGGGAGGCAGGCACACACAGGTGGAGGGAGGCAGGCACACACAGGTGGAGGGAGGCCGTCTGGCGGCGGCGTGACGGGCTCCGGTCCCGGTCGCTGTTTGAGGAGAGTCAGGTTTCTCTCCTGACGCCTCGTGTGCAAACGAGAACGACGGGGCGGGGCAGCACCTCACACCTCTGACACCAGGCTCGTCTCGGCCAAAGGAACAACACATTAACTTCTCAAGCAGATCAGGCCACGCCCACTTCCTCACAGACCACGCCCACATCAGGTGTTTTGCAGTTTTTCCAGAGGGGGTCTTGTGGGGTGTTGGTTGACCTATGGCCACGCCCACTTCCTGAGGACCGTTTAGACTCAACTCATGTAAACTTGGAATCAGCGTTTATAAACTATGAGAACCATGTAGACTCAACCATTAAATTACATGTGGCATTAATGGCCAGTGGAGTCTATATGGTTCTCACCTGAGCAGGTTTGTCACGTCCAATCAGCTGATTGTTATCATGAGTCTGCACTGATCAGGGGTGGCATCGTGCATTAATCAAATACTGATCATGTATTGACCACATACTGATCACATACTGATCATGTATTGACCACATACTGACCACATACTGATCATGTATTGATCACATCCTGATCATGTATTGATCACACACTGATCACATATTGATCATGTATTGACCACATACTGACCACATACTGATCATGTATTGATCACATCCTGATCATGTATTGATCACACACTGATCATGTATTGATCACATCCTGATCATGTATTGATCACACACTGATCACATATTGATCATGTATTGACCACATACTGACCACATACTGATCATGTATTGATCACATCCTGATCATGTATTGATCACACACTGATCATGTATTGATCCCATCCTGATCATGTATTGATCACATCCTGATCATGTATTGATCATGCCGGGTGCTGGATGGAGGCGTCTCCTTCACTGTCTCACCTGTGTCTGGCTCCGCCCACTCAAGTCCACATCTGCTGAGCAGCCAATCCCAGCAGGAGCACCGGGGTTAACCGACCAATCCCTGCAGCCTGTGAGGGGTCAGACAGAGGTCAGAGGTCAGACAGAGGTCAGTTAGAAGTCAGATGGAGTTCAGGTGCAGGTCAGGGGTCAGACGGAGGTCAGGGGTCAGATGGAGGTCTTGTCAGTGAAGTGTTGGATCTGTGTGATGATGGGCTGTGGTACACTGACTTTCAATAAGCTCATATTTTATTGTAAATTTCTGGCAATTTTCTTGTATGTTTCTCATTTTTTTCATTTTTTGCTTTTCTATTTTTGTGTTTTGTTTTGTTTTACAAATTTTCCACTCATTGTTTTCTGTTAATTTGTCACCTTCTCTCTGATGTGTCTCAGGTTTCAAAGGGTTACATAGTTTTGATGTCAAACTTTGTGGTGAATTTAAACCAGAAAGAGGAAAATGCTCAGAATGGGTTTGGTGATATTCTATCAGTTTTTAGTGAATTAAGTTCCAGGGAAGTGAAAGTGAGGAAGGAGCAGCTCATATTCATCGCAGCGACGGCCTCCATGTGGCCCCGCTGACCTGAGGACTGAAGTTAAAGGGGAATTCCACAGAAACAGACTTGAAGCTTTCAGCACAAAACGTTTTTCTGAGTTTGGAGGAAATGACTGAGAGTCTGTCACACATCATCTTGCTTTTTATTTTCTGATTGAAGCCTCTGAGGAAATCCCCTCCTGTATCAGACATGAACACTGGGGGCTTTATCCAGCCACAGCGCTGACGGAGGCTTCTGATTGGTCCAGACAGGACGGACGGTGATGTGATGAGCGGACATGTTTGTCCCTCTGAGTGTCAGACAGACAGACATTATTTCATCATTTCCACTGAGGCTGGAGGAACATTTCTCGCCTCGGGCTCTGTTCACATTTCAGGCCTTGAAGTTGAATTCCGATTTAGTCCTCAGATCCGGAGCCAAATTCACAAAACCTCTTCCACCACCCTGCTCTTTGGTGCAGTGTGTGTTCTAGTTTCCTGGGTGTGATATGAGGCTGCTCATCCACAACACTGCATTTGTATCTTCTATCTATTGATCTCTACCCTGTTGGTGCTAAAGGGACAGTAAACCCACCGGAGATTTTCTTATTCAGAATTATTACTGAGCTTTATTCATCCACCAACATGTGAGAGTTCCTAAAACTCACAAACTAAATGGAGTTTTAATCCACTCTAAGGCTGGATGGGCTTTGGTTCCCCATGTAGGGTAAAGATATTGTCTTGACCCCACAGACCAACCAGGTGTCCAGCAAAGAGAAAATATCCTGTTGGAACTGAAAGAGCTGCGGTTCTTACTAGAACTGCAACAACAGGAGCAGATCTGTGTTTCCAGATCAAGGCTCTAAAGACCTCCATCACCACCAGCTGGGATGAGATCAGCCCGGCTGGCCTCCAGCGATCAGAGAGTCGCTGTGTAAATGTGATTTCATGGTGATGCTCCTGATGAAATGGTCCTTGCTCAAAACTTAAAATATAAAACAGGAGCAACTCAAAACCAAAGAATCAGAACAAGTAACCACTGAAACTAGCTTGTGCAAAATATACATACAAAGATGATTTAAAAAAAACACTATTGTTTGACATTCCATCAAATTAATCAATTTATATTTTGCATAAGCCGCCATTTTGTTCTAAACTGGACCTAAACCAATCCAAACCCTAATCTCAGCCATTTCAAAATAGGATTACAACAATATATTGGACTCTAACCACGTTTCCTAACACCTAACCCGTCGAATAGAGAACAGCTGCTAAGAGGACAACCTCAGCGGCAGGTGTGTGAAAAGTCATACTCTCATTTGGAATCAATGACAAAAATACAACATCTCAGCAAAATACACTAAAACAAATGAAATGAACATGGAGTGCGGACAGACGGCTCGGTCCAAATCCGGATCTAACATTGAGGATAAATGAGCCTTCAGGTGTTTCAGATTCCTCTGGTCTGAGCTGAAGGAGGAACCTGCTTCCTGTCAGGCCGGGGTCAGTCTGTGTGAGCGACACAGGAAACAGGAAGTGGTTTCAGGTGAAGTTGAAGTTTCTCACCTTGTCCGTGGGATTGTGACGATTCAGGCCTAGTTCCAGAACTTCAAGCAAGTTGTAATCTGCTGTGGTGTTAACTGCAAGACAAGACAACACACACACTGATACTGCAGTACTGATGCTAACACTACCATAGCTGCTACAGGTTTCTTAAAACGTATATAGTGAAAATAAAAGGAACAAAGAAAACTTCATCGTATTATGATGGCAGATTAGGGCCACAGTAGGGAGGATAAAAAAAAATAGGGAGCTGGTGGAGGGGGGATTATCTTCCACGAAAAAAACACTCCAAGATCAAAGAATTGATCAGAGATCCAAGAATTTCCAAGATTGAAGTCATAAATTTATGAGAAAAAAACTCACAAAATCATGAAAAAAATCTGAGATTACAAAGTCACAAATTTCCAGACAGAAACAGTTTTTCTTTTTTTTGTCTTCTTTGGGGAACCTCATGTATTGACTCTGCAGGGTTGGATCAGCGACACACTGCAGACGCCGCTGCTCGCCGTGTCTCAGGCCTGCAGCTGATCACCTCGTCTGACCCTACTTTGACATGGGATTTAGGAACAAGGACATCCTTGTGGTTTGAGCCCAGAATCACAATATTCTCATCAGCATCTGACTTGGGTCAAATCAGAAGAAAACAACGGACTATGTTGTTGAGTATCAGAAACTACAACGCAATGGAGAGACGCAAGGATGTTTTTTTCTCTCATAAATCTCATAAATCTACGACTTTAATCTTGGAAATTTTTTTCTCTGAATATTATTCCCCCTCACTTGGCGCTGTAATTTTTTTAATGTAAAGATATTCAGTCGACGTAACAAATTTCACTCTCCCGGCGATCTTTCTGCCTCCATCAGGTGGAACCAAAAAAAAAAAGCCCAATACGAGTGGAATAATTTAAAGAAAGGTCCTCTTTGCAGTTTACTACATTAATCAAATGTTGATCAGCCAATCAGGAGGCGCCTTGTAAAGTCAGTGGTCATGTCACCTATCTGTCAAACATCATTTCAACTTTACAGCAAAATGTCTAAACCGATGCATCCATCTGGCACAGAGGTGAGCTGGAACGGGCTTCGAGATAAAAGAACTCTGTCGACAGCGTGAACGTTAAATTTATTTTATAGGGAAGTTCATGCTGTTCAGCATTTTATGGCACTAAGACTCAGAACTCGTTAAGGCTCAGAGCTCATTAAGGCTCAGAGCTCGTTAAGACTCAGAACCTGTAAAGACTCAGAGCTTGTTAAGACTCAGAGGTCATTTAGGCTCAGAACCCGTTAAGACTCAGAGCTCGTTAAGACTCAGAGCTCGTTAAGACTCAGAGCTCATTTAGGCTCAGAACCCGTTAAGACTCAGAGCTCATTAAGACTCAGAGCTCGTTTAGGCTCAGAACCCGTTAAGACTCAGAGCTCGTTAAGGCTCAGAACCCATTAAGACTCAGAGCTTGTTAAGACTCAGAGCTCGTTAAGACTCAGAGCTCGTTAAGGTCAGAACCCGTTAAGACTCAGAGCTCGTTAAGACTCAGAGCTCGTTAAGACTCAGAACCTGTTAAGACTCAGAGCTCGTTAAGGCTCAGAACTCGTTAAGACTCAAAGCTCATTAAGGCTCAGAACTCGTTAAGACTCAGAGCTCGTTAAGACTCAGAGCTCGTTTAGGCTCAGAACCCGTTAAGACTCAGAGCTCGTTAAGGCTCAGAACCCGTTAAGACTCAGAACCTGTTAAGACTCAGAGCTCGTTAAGACTCAGAGCTTGTTAAGACTCAGAGCTCGTTAAGTCTCAGAACTTGTTAAGACTCAGAGCTCGTTAAGACTCAGAGCTCGTTAAGGTCAGAACCCGTTAAGACTCAGAGCTCGTTAAGACTCAGAGCTCGTTAAGACTCAGAACCTGTTAAGACTCAGAGCTCGTTAAGGCTCAGAACTCGTTAAGACTCAAAGCTCATTAAGGCTCAGAACTCGTTAAGACTCAGAGCTCGTTAAGACTCAGAGCTCGTTTAGGCTCAGAACCCGTTAAGACTCAGAGCTCGTTAAGGCTCAGAACCCGTTAAGACTCAGAACCTGTTAAGACTCAGAGCTCGTTAAGACTCAGAGCTTGTTAAGACTCAGAGCTCGTTAAGTCTCAGAACTTGTTAAGACTCAGAGCTCGTTAAGATTCAGAAAACTGAGTGGTCTTACTAATGACTTCATAGTCAAAGGTGTGGTCCTCGTACTCGTACTCTGGTGTTGGTGTCACGTCGTCGTACTCCCCGTACTCCTCCCCGTACACCTCCTCCTCCTCCTCCTCCTCCTCCTCCTCCTGAGATCTTCCTCCGTTTCCTGTGGAGGAAAATGAAGGAACGTTTAACCCTGACATCACATCTCTGGTATAAAGACCAAATAAAGAAAACAAAGATGAGGACAAAGACGGAGCTTCATCAGAAACCCAAAGCAGAATCCATGTGACTTCAACACGCTGCATATCAGCACATCATCATATGTGATCTTAATGTTGGCAGTGCTCAAACACAAAAATATTAATTTGATTTTACAATTTATTCATTAGAAATCAGAGATCTGAGCAGGCAGCGACTCGTCGAGTGTTTAAGTCACAGCGACAGAAACGTTTTTCCAATTTTTAATGGACAGAAACTTAACAATAAATGCCACAAATTTTTACAAACTTTTGGAATTTGTGTATTTTTTTTTTCATTAAAATCAAACTATTTTTCCTCCCTGGAACACAGTATATTTCTTTAACGATGACATCACACTGTACCAGCAGAGGAAAATTAAAACTCCAACCAATAAAATGTCACAGATTTTTGAATAATCCCTCCCCTCCCATTAAATAAAACTGCCTTTCTTTCCCTAATTGATCTCCCATTGGTTCACGCTCTTGATCGATGTGTCGTTATGGATCCCGACACGCCCACAGGTGCTGTGATTGGTCATAAAACTCGTTAGCCAGCTGCTGTTAGCCTAAACGACAACATCCTCTGAGTCTGAAGCTCATGAACGCAGACTTTTACATAAAAACCAGGAAGTGGGAGCTTCTCAACAGCTCCTCTTCCTGTAGGACCTCGCCAGACAGGAAGCGGACCCTCTGTCACTTCCTGTCTGGAGAAGACCAGAGCAAGGTCAGGAAGGATCTTCACGGTTCCTCTAGGTTCTTTGTTTTTGGGCCGTGGTTCTATGAGAAACTCTAAAGACTCAAAGAAATGTCTGTTTTGCTGGAATGAAAAAAAAAAATCCCAACTGAAATGAACTCTGGGAGGTTCTGCTGTGGTTCTGCTGTGGTTCCACCCTGAAGAACCCGTGGTCTGTCAGCATGTAGAACTGCTCTATGCTCAGCTCTTCTTCTTCTCTGCTTCTGTCCTGCGTCATGGTTCTCCGGCCTGAGGGATGTTGACCTTTGACCTTTGGCAGGCCTGAACGTGATTGGACAGCAGAGTCATGTCTGTTGTCAGGTTTCCCCTCCTGCAACCGTCTGGTTTCCCAAGAACCGACAGCTGAGTCCTGTTACCCCACGCACACACACACACACACACACACACACACACACACACACACGCACACACTCCCCTCCTGCATTAGGAAACTGTGAGTTATGATTTGACCTGTGCGACACCTCAGCAATGTGAGACACTTCCTGTATTTTGTATTAACCCTCGATGTGGAGGACCAAAGAAGAAGAAGCAAAAGATGAAGGAGGAGGAGAATAAAGAAGAAGGATCAGAAGAAGAAGAAAAAGGAAGAAGATGAAGAAAGAAGAGGAGATGAAGAAAAGGAAGAAGAAGAAGAAGAAGAAGGAGGAGGAGAAGAAAAGCCCTGTGAGAGGCTCCGGGCCGAGCCGAGCCTCTGTGTTCTGCAGGAGGATCTGATCCAGGATCAGCCTCGGTCTGCTGCTGCCGGGAAGCCGAGGTGGGATCAGCAGGATGAAGAGGACTGATGGGAAATCACCGACAGGACCGTGTGCCAACATGTGGCAGCAAACCCCAACCAGGCACACCCTGAGCCTCCGCCCCGGGACAGGCACGCTTCCTCCATGTGCTTTCCTCATCAGCACTCGTCCCGTCAGAGGAGGCGAGGAGGAGCAGGAGAGCGAGAGGAGGAGCAGGAAGACTGAAACAGGCACAGGCAGCGAGTGAGACGCTGTTTCTGACAGACAGACAGGCAGGCAGACAGACAGACAGACAGGCAGGCTGGCAGACAGACAGACAGACAGACAGGCAGGCAGGCAGACAGGCTGGCAGGGGGTAGGCAGACAGGCAGGGGGCAGGCAGACAGACAGGCAGGCAGGTAGACAGACAGGCTGGCAGGCAGACAGACAGACAGGCAGGTAGACAGGGGAGCTTTCCGTCTGAAAACCTGAACCTGTCGCCCTGCCGTCAGCCTGGAGCCGTCGCCCTCCCAGTGCATTGTGGGCTTCCTGTGTTGGACATGAGCAGGTCGATGGACGACTGAAAGACGGATTTTCACTTGATTTCTGTTTATTTTTCATTTTGGGGATTTTGTTGTGATTTTCTTGTATTTCCTCCTTTGTCTTTCCTCTTTTTTTTGGTAATTTCATGGTAATTTTCATTGTAATATAATTTTCAATAAATAATTATTATAATCAGAAATATAGGTTTTCCAGGTAAGAAACCTAAGAAACCCCCCACCCCCTCCATGTCTCTGTTAGGACGAGTCGAAGCTGAGTCAGCAGGTCTGACACGGCTGATAAATGATGTTTTGATTCAAAGCAACGCCAAGCGAACTCGTCCGTTCAGATGAAAATGGTAACCTCTCAGCCTCTCAGCCTCTCAGGACGGCAGACTCAGCCGTGCACGGCAGACTCAGCCGTGCACGGCTGAGTCTGCCGTGCACGGCTGAGTCTGCCGCTCCAATGCCAACACAAAGAAACCAGGTCCCATTCAGCCAACAACAAGCCCTCCGCTCGGCTGCCAGGAGGGACTGAAGGAAGCGTGTCGCTACTCGTCTGAACCCCAGCTGCTGCAGACAGATCAGGACACTACACACACACACACACACACACACACACACACACACACACACACAGCAAGTGAAGGTAAAGGCCAGCGCTCACAGTGTTAGGCCGGTGGTTTTCAAAGTGGGGTCCAGGACGAGGTCTCTTCCAGGATGACCCACACACACACACACACACACACACACACTGACTGGTTTGATGGGGATGAGCCAACTGAACACCTGTGGGAGATTTTGGACTCTCCATCATCATCAGCATCATCAGCAGCAGCAAAACACCAAATGAGGGAAAATCTTTCAGAAGACGAGCTCCGTCCCGCCAGGACAGTCCAGGAATTCCAGAATTTACACTGGAATTATGGAACTGAGCTGAAACTGAATCACATGACTTTTATCTTTTCCTGTGATTCTACAACTTCAATTATATTTCAGATTTTCAAAATGTGAATGTTTGGTTTGAAACAGCCGCCAAAAAAAGTCCTCAACACTCAGAAACCACACAGCTGATAAACGTTTCCCCAGGGATTCATTTCCCTGGCGGAGGAGGAGGAGGAGGAGGAGGAGGAGGAGGAGGAGGGAGCGTTTCAGTGTGAAAAAGTCCTGAAAAGCCAACAGTGCTGCTGCTTTTAGGAAAACTCATGTGGAGGACTTTATTGGGCTGATGGAAAACTGGAGTGAAGAAAGTGTGAAGGCTCTGAAAGTTCATGTTCATGTCGTAGTGGAATGAATGGAGGAAAGGGAGGAGGAGTGATGTGGCAGCTCTGAAAGCCCACTGCTCGCTCTGGGAGGAGATCAGAGGAACGTTCTGGAGAGGAACCTCTGGACATGCAGAGGAACCAGGACGGAGCTTTAGAGGGTTTTTCTTTGCAGGTTAAAGATTAAAGGAGACCAGGGAGAGTGGAGACTGCAAGGAAGCATCTCCACCTGCAGGAGGAGACGCTCCCTCTGCTGATCTCAGTGACAAACCTGAACCCTCCAGCAACGTCTGTCAGTCTCTGAGGAACCGGCTCATGTTCTCATTTTTTCACGGTGTTCTGCGCTCCTTTGATGTCTCTGAAGGTTTTGTTATGGATCCGACAGAGTTTCAAGCAGAGCAGGTGGGATTTCATGATCCAAGACGGAGGAGGGCAGAAAAAACATGTCAGGTCTTGGCAGAGTGAGTAACGGGGGAGTTGATTTACAGCTCTGCCAGGAGAACCCTGTTGTTCTCCTTCCCATGAGTCACTGACCGATCAGGACGAGTTCTCCGTCTGACTGCGCTGACTGGACGGGAACATCTGAATCCCAACGCACACAAAGACCAACCGGAACCTCAGCAAGAACAAATCTATCAAGGGATCCAGAACCGTGTTGGAGAACCAGAACTGTGCTAAGAACCAACAATACGTTTTTGTTTCTTTTGGTCAGACATCAGTTAAAAGGGTTGTTTTTTTACCTTTGATAGTTTCGGAGGTTAATTTCCTCCTTCCTTAGAAAGCGTCCAGCTGACAGACTGAGGAAGTTAACCTCAAAGGTAAAAAACATCCCTTTTAACTGATGTCTGACCAAAAGAAACAAAATCGTATTGTTGGTGAAAAGGAAGACATGATGAATGTGTTTGAACTAATATGATTGTGCTAAGAGCCGAAAACACACAGAGGAATGAGAAAACGATGAGGACCAGACCCTTACGGAAAGAAAATATATTTACCAATATATTACATGAAATATATTACAATATATTACATTAAATATATGGAATTACAATAAATTTATATGTTATGTATTTGAAAATGTCTTAGCAATACATGGAATAATATATTGGTGAAACATATATAATGCAATATATTTATATATGTATTGCATCAATATATTTTAATACATGGAATAATACATAAGTAATTGTGCATTTCAGATATTGCAATATACTGGAAAATATAAAGACTAGTTCCCATATATGGAAATGTATTATCTAATATATCACATGATATTTTCCAATATACTGCAATATATTTTTGTTTCGTGAGGGGAGTCACGCTAAGAACCGGAACCAAGATCCAAGTCACTAAGAACCAAATCTATTACGAGAACCTCAACCAGGTATGAAGCCAGAACCGCGCAGCGACCAAACCAGAACCACTTCCCCACGTTCACACTGAGAAACCTTCAGAACACATTCAGTCTCATCCTCAGTGTTCAAATCTGTTTTTTCTTCAAACACGGTTAAAAAAAAAAATCTGCCATGAGGATGAGATAATTGCTTCCAGTGCAGTTTCCCCTGAATTTTTTTTTTTAAATAAGTATAAATGTGTTGAAACAAGGCAGAACGCGGCAGATCAGCCACCAGGATCAAGAACTGGGATTATCTCATCCCAGTGGCAGATTCTTTTTGGTTTAAGTAAATTAAGCATTGAAGCTGTGATGTTAAATGTTGTTGAATAATTGTTGTGTTCTTTTCAGAGTAAAGGTGCGGCGAGGTGACGGCTCAGAGGGACTCACCCCAGCAGGAGGGCAGCAGCAGAGCGCCGGCCAGCCAGAGAGACAGCAGCCTGTGCATCCTGGACGAGAGACAGACACACACTGACGAGAGAGAGACAGAGACACGGGCTGGTGTGTGTGTGTGTGTGTGTGTGTGTGTGTGGTAATAGGGGGTGTGGCTTGGGGAACACTGCAAAAAAATCTCCATGTGAACAAAACCCTCCATTCAAACAGGCTTTGTAAAAAACTTTTTTTTTGTAAAAAAGTTTTGGCTTTCTTTGGCTCTTTGGGGTGCTGGTTGGTGTCAGAGGTGATGGATCTGTGTGTGAAGGCTCTCGTCATGGACACACACACACACACACACACGTCTGGATTTTTGGAGGTCAGTGTGGCCGAGGCTGCGATGCTGTGATTGGCTGCAGCGTTGCTTTAGAAGAAACGCATGAAGTGAACGCTGCTCCTTCACTGTGGTCACATTTGTAGTGTTTTGATCTAAATTTGCTGTAAATCAGCCTACCTTTCTTTCTTTCTTTCTTTCTTTATTTTTGTCAAATAAAATGATTTTCTTTGTTTAAAAAAAATTGCTCAGTAAAAAGTCTTTTTTATCAAAACTGGTGTTGAAAAAGCGGGGCCGTCTTATAATCAGAGCTGTATAATATTCAGTCCAATACAGTAATTTGAATTAATATTCTGTGCTGAAACTTTCATTTTTTCCAGTTATTTGTCTTCTTCCAACAACGTCAAAAATCCAGCGGCGTGATGAGATAATCCCACTGGTTTCCAACACCAGTCGACTTGTTTCCAGAACTTTCTTGATCCCGGTGGCTGATCTGCCTCATTCTGCTTTGTTTCAACAGATTTAGACTTTCTCCCAGAAAAATTCCCCAAACAAGGGAAACTGCAGTGAAACAGTGATGGAGGACAGTGTGGTGACATTTGAAATTGCAACATCGTATCAATACATGGACACCAAGTACCAATATTGTGTCACCAAGTATTGATTGAACGTCTCTGACAGGTTTTCCTGACCGTGTGGCTCAATCTGTAATCTGTAATCTGTAAAATAAAAATGACTGTTACATAAAACAGATGTTGGAAATGTTTTCCTTTGGGGACATAATTTGCAGTTGAGAGAGATAATAAAAAGTTAAATATGTTCCTCTAACCCGTATTGTGACATAAGTGTCACGTCAATATTTTTTACAGTGCAGCTCGAGGAAAGTGAAACCATCTTCTGCAGGACAAATCCCAACATGCAGCGAATGCTAACGGCTGTGTGTGTGTGTGTGCGTGTGTGTGTGTGTGTGTGTGTTTCTCGTCTATCACAACTTGTAATGACCTGGAGGAATGGGAACATGTCAGTCTGTCAGAAAGAAGAACACCATTCAGCTGAATACAGGAACTGTGCGTATGTGTGTGTGTGTGTGTGTGTGTGTGTGTGTGTGTGTGTGTGTGTGTGTGTGTGTGATGATAAGGAGTCAACTGAGCAAATGAGTTTAGGTTCAGTGTTATTTCCCAACCTCTCCTCCTGCCTCTCGACACAGTGAGGATGGGAGCTGAACTGAACTGGCAGTTTTCTGTAAAGAATGACTCATTTCTGGAAAAATCAAAGATTATTCATCCCATGAGTCCCAGGACAGAATCTAAAAAAACAAAACAAAACAAAACATCTTTTCATTTCTCACTCAAGGATCAAGGATCATGGAGATCTTAGTTATTATTATTGTAGTTGTGGTTGTTGTTGTTGTTGTTGTTGTGGTTGTTGTTGTTGTTGTTGTTGTTGTTGTTGTCCCTCAGCAGACTGTCCGGCCTCCCGGCTGTTTGCTGAGAGTCTCTGTGGAAATGTCAGAGGAGAAACCTCGATCGTGTCCAGATTTTCATTTTTGCAGCTGATTATGTGCTGAGACAATTGGCCATAATATGAGATCCTGAACATCTGAGGCCGTCGTGCCGCCCGGAGGCTGCAGGGCCGAAAATATGAGCAGCCTCTGAAATGTAATTGACACACAAGCTTTTTTTTTGTTGTTGTTTTGTTTTGTTTTGTTTTGTCCGGTGAGGTTGAGCTGCTGGAGCGTTTCGTCGTCTGGAGCCTCACGCTGATCTCCAGCTCATCACTGATCTGACCTTTAAATACAGCATTTTAATATGAATAAATGTGTATGTTATTATTATTTTATTAACTTTCCTAAATAATGGTGAGATGATTAAACCAGACAGGAGAAAAAGTTAAAATGATCGTCCTGATATTTTCTACATTCTAGCAGCTTCTAGTGATTTAAATTACAGTGAAATTCAACTTTCTCTTTTTGCTGAGGAAATCCCTCAAAGAGCCCTGGGGGCCCCCGGACCACCCCGCTGTGAAAACCCCTCCTCTACACTATAAAATAAAATAAATCTGACTAAATGTAAAGGCTAATTTCACTCAAAATTTCACTCAAAAGATGATGTATAATCTTTTTAAAAAACCAGTGTCGGCTGAGAGTTTCCTCCAGCAGACAAACCGTGTCTGAGGTGTGTCAGTGTGTTCTGCTCTGTTCTGCTGCGTTACTATCTGCTGAATGTGAGCTGATAACTCCCAGCATGCCGCAGGGCGGGGGGTGGGGGCGGGGGCGGGGGTGATAGATTGACCTGCCTGTCAGGAATTCTTCCCCACTGAGCAACCGAATGTAAAAACCCCAAGGACACAGATAGGGGCTTTGTGTGTGTGTGTGTGTGTGTGTGTGTGTGTGTGTGTGTGTGTGTGTGTGTGTGTGTGTGTGTGTGTGTGTGTGTGTGTGTGTGTGTGTGTGTGTATGTGTGTGTGTGTGTGTGTGTGTGTACTGGGAGGCTCTGCCGGCATGGGAACTGTCAGTCCAGGACCTGCAGACCACAAACCATCTACATTCTGGTTTTTTCTGTGGCTCTCAGACTCGTACATCAGGTCATTACAGTCGACGGCAGGGAGGTCAGAGGTCACAGGTCACAGGTCACTGAGCCTGACAGATTTAACGCCACGTTCACGTCCTCAGCGGATCCACGGTACAGTTCGGACACTCCCGCCTTGAGGTTTCCAAAGTTAGCCATAAAAAAACAGAAAAAATCCAGTCATGCCCATGAGCCTCAGAGCTCACTGTCCCTTTGTTAAAGGGACAGTCCACCCACTTTGAAAACATGGACTTTAGTGTCATTGTTGATTTCTGTGTTCATCATCCTCCAACATGTGAGAGTTCCTCAAAGTCAAAATAACTGTAAAAACATCATCCACATGGACACTAATGCCACTGAGCAACACTTCTCATTTTGCACTTAGTTCACTTCATTTCCTTTGCTATAATAAATAAACTGATGGTTTGAGTAATGACCTCTGACCTCCAGCTGTGTGAATGAAAATGGGTTCTCTCCCCTTTGCAGACACGCCCACCTTCTGCTAATCCCATGCAGTTTGGGCCCCAAAGCCTGCAGTCCACATGTGTTCTTGTGGCCTGTTGTAAAATGGTGTGTGTGTGCAGACTGGGGCCTAAACAGTCTTGGAGCTGCATCAGTTGCTTTGACTGGAAAGCTGAGACTCTTGTGGATTCAATGAGCCACATTTGATTCCTGTGTGATGATGTTGGCCCCCATAGCAGCCATTTCACTGTAGAAAATGACCTCTAGTGACCTCTAGGAGAATCACAGCCTCATCAAACTTTACAGACACAAACTAGAGGAGGATTCAAAAAAATAAAATCACAATAAATCATAACATCGAATATCAATACTTGTAGAATCACAATACTTAAGTATGGTGATAATATCGAATCAGGAGATAAGCATATCGTCCCAGCCCTAATAAACAGTGAAGCCTCAGAATCTCAAACATCACTGCAGGAACGACAGAGGCCTGTCTCTCTCTCTCTGCTGCCTGTCTGTCTCTCTGCTGCTTGTCTGTCTCTCTGCAGCTCTGCCTTCATCTGAAAAAAAAAAAAAAAAAAAACAGTTTCCATTAAAAATATGAAGCTGTCGACGTCGCTGCATTCCGGCCAGATGTGGGAACGTAGAGCGAGATGTCGCTTTGGGCTTGGTCCTGGAGGGTCCTGGAGGGTCCTGGAGGGTCCTGGAGGGTTCTGAAGGGTCCTGGTGGGTTCTGGAGGGGCTCCAGGGTTCTTTCAGGGGAACCCTAGAGTGGACAGAATGATCTTATAATGGTTCAGTGGGTCAGATGTTCTTTGTGTTCTTCCAGGTTTCCTGGGAGGGTCTCCAGATGTCTGGGGGGTAGTCTGTTTTGTTGAATTGTTTTACAGTACTCCAGAGTTAATCATTTAATTTAAACTGACTAGAGCTAATAATTGGCCTCTCACTCTGGTGCTTTCCAAGTTTCTAACATTTTTCCCCTTTTGGTCTTGGGTCTCTTGCCCAGCTCAGGTCAGAAGGTGCTGGTTTGTTTTCTACAAACTGGATGATGAAAGCCTCTGAATTAACTGGAACCTGAACTTGAGATGGTTCCAGGTTTCCTAGAAAGGGTTCCATTGATTGTTCAGGGGTTTCCTGGTGTCCTTGAGAGGGAGTTTAAAGGTATGCAGGAAATTAGAAAAAAGAAAGAAGAAGAAGAAGGAAAGTAAACAGAAAAAGACTAAAAAATATTGAAAATTACAAGGGGCAAAATGGCCATTTTTAAAAGTGTTTCCTCTGACTTCATCTGCCTCTAGCGGTGACCGAGACGTATCGTCCTCATGACAGAGACGTCACGCTCTGTCTCCATGCTGTTAGGATAAGATGAATCAGAATCAGAATCAGCTTTATTGGCCAAGCATGCGCTCACATACAGGGAATTTGACTCCGGTAAATCCTAAGAAGTGCAAATAGAACACTCAACAGTGCAAACTGACATAAATTAAATTTAAAAAAAAAAAAAAAAAAAAGGAAACAGGGCTAGAAAAAAAGAAACAAGTAAACAAACAACCACTATAAGAAGTATAACAGCTGTGTACAGGATGGTGTGCAGTGACGTGCAGTGATGCAGTGTGTATGGACCCGACGCTCTGAGGAGGTCATCTTCTTCCAGATGAAGATGATGATGAAGATGATGATGAAGATGAAGATGAAGAAGAGGTTCAGCCTCTTCTGACAGTCTTTCTGCTGAACTTTGAAAACACAGCACAAAAGAGCAACTAAAAAACTCAGATATATATATTTTTTATCATTTTTTTTTATTTCATCCAAAATTACCAGTATGTATGTATCCATCCACCCATCTCTCTGCCTGTCTGTCTGCATGTCTCTGTCTGTCTCTTTCCAGAAGAGGAGGAACTGAGGGGAAATACAGGATAAAGATTTCTGCAATGCAATGCAGAGTTTTATGTGCACACCTTTCCACACGGCTTTGTGTGTGTGTGTGTGTGTGTGTGTGTGTGTGTGTGGTAATTTGTGGTAGCGGCTGATGTCATCACAGGTTTTGTCTCAACTCGCTGTCTCAACCGACCGAGGCCGCTGAAACTGTGTGACGAGCCAAAGCGGCTTTGTTTTCGTTTCCCATGATGCCCGTGCAGGCCAAAAGCCCCCAGGCGTCAAGAAAAAAGCCTCACACTGCAAATATCACACATTCTGTTTTTAATTTAACAAAGAAGAAAAAGAAGAAGAAGAAGAAGTAGAAGAGGAAGAAGGAGAGGACACAGTTGCGCTCAAGGTGTGTGTGTGCACAGCCCGTCCTGTCCCATGACAGTTTGTCCTTCTCGTGTTTCTCAAATCCCTTAATTATAGTTTCATTTTAATTTCCATTTTTTTCATTTATCAGAGACAAACTCAGCTGTCAAGAGAACCCAGACTAAACACCCAGGTTCCCTCTGTGTGAAGTCTGACCCCTGGTCTTTGGTGATGTCCCGTGGAGAACAGCAGGTGGTGATGTCACCTGACGTTCTCCCTGCCACAACCAGAACCTTCCAGATCGAAGGAGAGCGGAGTGTGTAATTGTTTGTTTACTTGGAAGTTATCCCAGCAGGACATGTGGAAAAATGACTGTTCAAATGACTCCATTCAAGTTCAGTGGGTCAAACTTTTACCCTTTGTGTGACCTCAGTTGATCGTGTGGGTACTTTTGACATTATTATTATTATTATTGTTGTTGTTGTTGTTGTTGTTGTTACTACTGCTACTACTACTAGTAGTAGTAGTACAACTACTACAACTGCTACTACTAGTTTTATTTTTCATTATGATCATTGCTATATAATATTATCATATTTGAGCATTTTACCTTTTCTGGGTATATCTGCATATTTTTCATTCTTTCAGGTGTTTTTATCACCTGCTGTTGATTGTGATGAGCAGTTTGAAGCTTTAATGGTTTTATTTGGAGCGAGCTGTGACGTTTGTCAGTGAAACCCTCCAGGTCAGTGCACGTGTTGTTCAGCCTGGCCTCCACTAGGCGGCAGCACCGCAGCTGTCTCTGAGCCAGGCCCTGAAACCCTGAAACCCATCCTGCAGTTTTCATGTTTGGCTTGAGCCGCTCCGCCTGCAGGGCTGCGAGCGCCCTCACCTGGCTCTCTGCTGCTACTGCTACTACAGTACTACTGTTAGTGCTGCTACTACTACTACAGTACTACTGTTAGTACTGCTACTGCTACCACTGCTACTACTACTGCTACTAAAGTACTATTGTTAGTGCTGCTAGTACTACTACCACTTCTACAACTACTGATAGTACTGCTACTACTACTGCTACTAGTACTACTACTACCACAACTACTACTTCTACTACTACTGCTACTACAGCTATTGCTACTACTGATAGCACTGCTGGTAGTACTACTACTACTACTGCTACTACGACTACTACTATTGCTACTACTACTACTACAACTACTATTGTTTCTACTTCCTCTACTACTGCTACTACTACTACCACTACTACTATTACTATTACTACTACTGCTACTATTAGTATTGCTGCCCCCACTAGGAGCTGTTATTATTATTATGAGTAGTAGTAGTAGTAGTAGTAGTAGTAGTAGTAGTAGTATAACCATTATTATTGTTGTTGTTGTTGTTGATGATGATGATGATGTGTATGAACCAAATTATGCAAAAAACAGATATTATTAAGTTTTTGGCGCCAATGGGAACAAAGACGGGGCGTGTGGGAAGTTTAAAAGTGTCGTACTCCCCCTCCCATTGGCTGAGCTAAGTCTACAGTCTTATAGTTCCAACCAATAGCGAAGCAGACACTTTGCATAATATGCAGATCGCGGGGTGCTTGCTGACTGGCGCAACGACGAGCCAATGGGATCATGGAATGCAAAAATATTTGAATATTCATGTGGAAGGGGGCGGGGTCTCCCAAGTGGCGGTCGGGCGCGAGCTAACATGGAGGTTTAGTTATCGTCTGGCAGCCATTGACAGAGGAAGGCCACTGTGAAAGCGCGCCCGAGTGCACGACATTCACTTACATTTAAACCGGGTGATAGAAGTTGTTTTTTGCACTTTCTCGGGGCTACAAAAATGGAGATGAAGAAGAGGATCAGCTTGGAGCTGCGGAACAGGAACCCGGCCGAGGTATGCAACTATAACACGGACTTTTATTTATTTATTTCCCGAAGAATTTCGAGAGGGATGCGGATTCCGAGCAAAATGACGATGCTCCGTGCATTCTGTGGGAGCAGAGATCGTTCGGCTCTCGCTGTTGTGTGTATTCAGCGTTCCTCAGCGGGCGATTCCGACATTTTGTGCCCTGAAAACACTTTAAACACCCCGCTTTTACCGCACTAACATGGTGGGAGCTGCTGGTCGGGGCTGTGGGGCGGCTCTCTGCGTGCGGCGGCAGGAGGACACTCGCGCGCTGACTTCTCGCTCGCTCGTGGCTGCTCGCGCGAGCCTCATGCGTTTAGCACACAAGCTAACAAGCTAACAGGCTAACCCGCCGCTCGCCCAGCCCCCCATAGGAGAGCCGTGTGCAAGATTACAACACCAAGGCTGGAGCGAATATATTTCTAATAAAATTACACATATCTGTTTCATGGAGAATATGCTGCGTTCACTTTCTTCAAAATTCTAGCAGTTACTCGCTCCAGCCATTTTTTTTACCCTACGATCCGTCGTTAGTTTGCTCAGCCTCGGTTCGTGTTGTTCTCCTGAATAGAGAACAACGTCACACCAAACTCCATTTTAAAAAAGCCGTCAATTTAAAGTTGCGTCGGTTATTGGCCGGCGTGTGTACCCGCTGCCACAACACTTTCCACCTGTAACAGACTGTCAGGGCTGCCGGGGTGGTCGGCCCACAGCTGGACCCACAAGCGGCACTTTTTCCCTGTTCAATTTGAACTTTTTATAGAAATGGTTCCCTCAGTGAGCTGCCGCCCACGGCAGCGTGTTTTGGTGGAGGAGGGCTGAGGGGTGAGGATGAGCCTGTGTTGGAGGCTTGAAACTGTAATAACTTGTACTTTTTTGTGTATTACACGTAAGCCGAATTTCACGGGGGATGCTGTTGATTAAAGTGGAATGATTTAAATCGCATTATACTCTGTGTATATATGTACCTGTAAGGAAGACGGAATTCACTAACCCGTTTTTGATGGGAGTTTGGCTTGACGCTCTTTCTGTGTGTGAGCGGAGCCTGTCGGGCCTAAGATCAGAGTTTGGTTCATGATACTTGTAAAGAAACATTCATTTTCTGAATGTGAACAGTGTTTCTATCCACTGCTCATGTTCGGAACACCGTTGTTTCTCAAGTATTGTAGGGAGTTGATCAGTGAGGCTCATATTACCACCAGAGGCTTCCTGTTCATGTTAAATTTCATTGCATCTGGAAATTTTTATTTGCAAACAGTAAAAATGCGAGGACGTATTTTTGTTTTCACTTAACAGCGTTTTAAGATTCTCCCCGTACAGCCTTATGCATGTGGGAGCCCCGCCAGCAGCTTTGTTATGTGTCGTTCATTCATTAAGCTGAAATCGTAACCAGAGATTGTTTGTGGGATAAGAGGAGTCACTCCATGTGGAATAAAACTGTTCCACCTTCCAGCCCGGAAAAGTGGGCATTAGTGAGCATGTGTCTTCTGGCTCCAGTTAAAACATGGAAGTGGTGTCTGTGTAATGAGCTATATGTATAACCAAAATACACCTTTCATTCTGTTTGCTCCTGGTTTATTGTTAATAAATCACACTAACAATGTGGTTTCTGTGTTTAATAGGGAGCATGATTTGATAAAATATTGATAAGCTGTGGTTCTCAATCAAGCTTAACTATCATTGATCATTCAGTGTTAAGCACTTTGCAATGTCTATAAAATATATAGACATAAACATATAGACAATAAAATTTATAAATAAGATTATTGTAATTTTACTGTGTGTGTAACCCGCAAGTCTATGCAGATAACCATGACCTCCTTTTACACTGCAGTGGCATTATTTTCTCCATTAACACAATATTGCTTCAGTGAACCTATGAATGCACCGCCCCTTCTTTACCACAACTTAAACTTTATTGGCTAGAGGTGTTTTGCTTCCAAATAATTCAGTGCACAAGGTTGCTCTGCTGTGAGTGTTTGTAGCTTGAATTTATCTGAAACAGTGTCTATCAGCGCTGATAACTCTTATCATTCATTTTCTGCTGTTAGCCAGCGTTAGCCCACATGCTGTGAGCTCTCTGGCTCCGGCACAGCATTTGCCAGGGAGAGATCTCAGCTGAATTTAGAAGCACCAGACCCACTGAATCGCACAAAACTTTTTATAGTGAAGGTGTGATTCACAGGTCTGGAACCAGGCTAGAGTAGCAGTTGGTAGGGTTGTGGGTTTGATGCCCGCTCTGTGATGTTGATGGGTTTTCAATGTAATCAGTCCCCGGGACCCGCTCAATAAAATGTGTGTTTTTGCCGCTTGAAAGATGTGAAAAACGCCTCCTCTCACTGTTGTTCAGGTGGTGGAGATGGTGGTGGATAACTGTCGCTCCAGTGACGGAGAGGTGGAGGGTCTGACGGACGAGTACAAGGAGCTGGAGCTGCTCAGCATGGTGAACATCGGCCTCACCTCGCTGGCCAAACTGCCCTCACTGCCCAAACTACGCAAGGTGAGTCCGCGAAGGCCAGGCGGCACGCTGCCAGGCTCTGCTCGCTCCGGCCACATAACAACACAGACTGACTGAAATTCAGAATTTCTCAACAGGAGGCTTACGAAAGAAACAAGCTTGTGGCACTTTGATGCAGCTGGTTGTTAGTTTTCATTTCCCTTCTCATCGGATTAGTATTTAATGTAGTTTTACAGAAAGACAAAAACACGGAGTCAGATTGTGCTTTTCTGAATTACCTGCCTAAAGAACAGAAGAGTTACATTCTCAGTTTTTCTGAACACAACAAAAATGACATTAAACCACTGATCTGATGACTAAATATACAAATTCAAAAGTGTTTATTATACATGTATGACTTTTTTCCTTTTTTTTTTTTTTTTTTTTAGAATTTTCAGTTGTTAAACTTTGCAAATTTTTATGTTCTGGTAAATATTTTTTGCTAATTTGTTCATCTGTTCATTTGTTTTCAAAAGAAATCAAGTGAATTTGCATGAGCTTCAAAGAGTTAATTCAGTTTTTCACACTAAGAAGGGAAAAAATACTATCAGAGCCCAATCAAATTTGTTTTAATTTTTTCCACAATCCATTTTGTTTTTCCCAAATTCTGTTTTCTGATTTTTTTTTTTTTTCAAAATTCTGTGTACAGTTTAATCATTGACATCAGAAAGTGTCTAATCATGTGGTGAGCGAATAAAATTTTGACAGTTTAATAGGAAAATATTCCAAATTTATCAGTGAATTTTTTACACAACATTGCGCTTTTTTTTTTTTTTTTTAATGAAAGTGCTTCAGTACTTATGTGAAAATCATCATTTGCGTGACTTGAAATTTTGATTGATTTTGATTTTGTATAGACATGTATTGACCTGTGTGTGTCGTCCTGTCCAGCTGGAGGTCAGCGATAACACCATCTCAGGAGGGTTGGACACACTGGCAGAGAAATGTCCCAACCTGACTTACCTCAACCTCAGCGGGAACAAGATCAAAGAGCTGAGCACGGTGGAGGCTCTGGTAAGACCAATCAATCACCTGTGTTGATCAATCAGTTTTACCGATCAGGTGAACAGCGTGAAAACCTGGCAGGTGATTTTAATTTTTGCCAAGTTTAGCTTGCTCCTGATAATGTAAGACGTGTGTTGATTCATTTTTCAGTTTCAGCTAGATGTTTTTAGAACGAGCACATAACCGTGCATCCTGTTAAAGTGGCAGCAGGTAAACCCTCAGAAACCTCGTGACACTTCAGCTTCTGTAAGATATTTGACAAACATTTCTAATTCCATGCTAATCATTTAAGTCTGGTACAGGACAAAATCAAATTTTACTTCTGAGTTACAAAGCTGTTTTGAAAGTCGGGGAGTTTTGAGGGGCCTGATTGATGAAAAATTGTAGAGATCCCTTTGCGGGCGCAGACGCGGCGCTGCGGTGCGGGGCGCTGCGGTCGCAGATATGAGGCGCTGTGGCAGCAGACACGAGGTCCTGCAGGTGTGATATGTGTTGCTGTTCCTCTGCAGCAAAACCTGAAGAACCTGAAGAGCCTGGACCTGTTCAGCTGCGAGGTCACCACGCTGGACGACTACAGGGAAAGTGTGTTTGAGCTGCTGCCTCAGGTGACCTACCTGGACGGCTACGACCAGGAGGACAACGAGGGACCCGACTCCGAGGCCGACGATGGTAAGACCCTCGGCAGCAGGACCCGTTCACCCTGAACCCCACAGAGCAGCAGCGGCCAGTAAAACTATCCTCACGTGTAAAGCAGAGCTGAAATGATTCATTTATTATTTTGATTATTCAGTCAACGAGTATCAGGATCCATTATCAACGATTCCACTGATTAAAGGAAACTGACCCCTGACCTGGACCAAACATAAAACACTGACCTTTGTACCTGCCGGCAGCGTTTGATTAATAAGACAAATGACTTGTCCAAACATCAGCCTTAAATGTTATAAAAACTCTGGAGCTTGTGGGCAGTGGGGCTCAGTGTTGTGGTATTTACTTTAGGGTTAGGGTTTTTTTGCTAATTATCTAAGGTTTTCATTTCATTATTGTTATTATCATTGTGTGTTTGTGTGGTTTGTGCGTTTTTTCCTGGTTATTTTCTTTTTACGGAGGTCTTGTTAGTTTTCAGGTAATTTCTTGAGTGAATTTGCTCAGGTGTCAAAGGGTGAAAATGGTCTTGCAAGGTGTTAGGTTCACCTGCGGCGGGGCTGCCTGCCGTGGGCGGAGTCAGGCGTAGGTAAACGTCACCTTGCTGTTGGACCTGTGTAGTTCCTGTGTTGGCCAGCAGAGAGCGCCACAGGCCTGCAGCAGCTCTGACTCTCCTGTGTTCCCAGACGAAGACGGCGCCGCTCACCCTGGAGACGAAGACGACGATGAGGAGGACGAGGACGAAGGCTCTGAGGGAGAGGAGGAGGTTGGCCTGTCCTACCTGATGAAGGAGGGAATCCAGGTGAGTCTGCAGCAAGCTGGTTGGTCCTCAGAGACGTGTGTGTGTGTGTGTGTGTGTGTGTGTGTGTGTGTGTGTGTGTGTGTGGTCGTTCAGCCATAGATAATAAGAGAATAAAGGAGCAGAAGATGGAATATTAAAGTTATCAAGCAACTTGACTTGAACCTCCAGTTATTGGTCAGAAACCTTTTTTTTTTTGTGATTCTATCAAAACTGAAGCCCAAATTATTTTTTACAACTTTTAATTTAATAATAAAACAAAGTAAAAACTGTTTTCTCTCAATGGTGTTTCCAAGAAGCTGAAAAATAATTTTAGATTTGCTTCGGTGTTAAAATATTCTTTTCTACTTCAGCTTGAATGTCATTTGTGCATTCTGCTGTGTTTTAATGACACTCCCGTGGTGCTTCTCTAAGGATGAAGAAGACGACGATGACTATGTTGAAGAGGAGGAGGAAGAGGAGGAGGATGAGGATGCAGGTGAGTTGTAACTGAGTGAGGCGTTTCTAATTTTGATGACGGCGCCTGTCGTTCATCGAGCGAACCCTTCTCTGCAGAAGTGAAGAGTGAGTCAACGAGCCGTATGAGACTTAGAGTGATATGTCATGGAAAATATGGTTATTGGTGTAACATCTTAAAGGGATTTTAACTAGTAAAGAACAGGATGGCCACACTTACCATAACCCACTGTATTACTGTCCAGGCCTCCAGAGTCACACTGTAGAGTTGGTGTAGTTACACAAAACTGTTTTCATTAAATAACATTTTAATGGGATTGTATGAAAAACCAAAAATACCCAGAACATGAAAAGATGGAATATTTAGCAGAAAGATTGGTGGGGGACCTCCGGGGGAAAAATACCAACATTATTGGTTTTTAAATTGCTGTTATTATGTGTGTGTGTGTGTGTGTGTGTGTGTGTGTGTGTGTGTGTGTGTGTGTGTGTGTGTGTGTGTGTGTGTGTGTGTGTGTGTGTGTCAGATGAGGACGGGGCACCAGTCCAGGGGGAGAAAAGGAAGAGAGACCCAGAGGATGAGGGAGACGATGATGATGAAGATGACGAGTAGTTTCTTAACCCCCTGATCCCATGTTGACCCCCACCCCCCACCCCCAGACCCCACTTTGACCTCTGACCTCACGTTGACCCCCGGGTTCACATCAGAGCCAGAGGAGGACAGGAGACAGGAAGCTGCTCGCGCCCTGGATCTGACTCGAGTTTCTCGTTCGGTTGCTGTCTGTCAGACCTCCCAGAATGCAACACTCCTCCTGACGGGGTCGCTGTGATGCTTTCTCTCGTCAGATGCTTCTTTAACCCTTTGAACGCTGAGCAAAAACATGACAGAAAGGCCACGAGCAGCTGAAGAGGAAACGAGACCAAAAAATTTTTTTTGCAAGAAATGAATTAAAAGTGAGAAGAAAACCACCTGAAATTTACCAGAAACAGAAAAGTAGAAAACAAAAGTTAAAGACCCGAAATTATGCAAACAAATAGAGACTTGGAAATGAGCCCAAACAGAGTTTTTATTCTGGTAACGTAATTTTTAAATATATAATTCTAATAATTATATTAGCTTTCATTTTCGTGTAACTTCACTAATTTCTTGCAGATATTGGGTCAGTTTTCTCAGCTGCTTGTCGCCTTTACGCCGACGTTTCTGAAAGAAATGAAGCCAGTTTGCTCGGGTTTCAAAGGGTCACATTTTTGTGAAAGGCTCAACTTGAGGAAAAGCGAGCGAGACAGGCGGCGTCCTCCTCCGTGTTGGATTCTGGTTGATCTGACGTAACAACACAAACTGGTTTTAAATCGCGCTCGTGTGTTTTTATGGCGGAATGCTCCTTTATCTGGTTCCTGGCGGTCGGCCGGTTGCGTTCAGCTCTGCTGTGGAAGTGACCGCTGACTGTGTTTTGGCTGCAGTTTGGGTGAACTGTCCCTTTAATGTGCAGGAGGTCTTCAGGCTGCTGTCGCCGGGCAGCTTCTGTGTGACTTGCTGAGGTTTCCGCTCGGCCGGCAGACTGTGTCCGTCCACGTCTTTTTTTAAAACGCGACTCTTTCTCTCCGTTGGGACCTTCTGTCCACAGCTCGTCTTCATCTGAGGCTGGAGCTCCTCTTCCTCCTCCTCCTCCTCCTCCTCTTCCTCTGTCCTCGTTCTCGGCTCCTGAGTCTGTAGCTAAACTCTGGGATGGCAACAAGCCGCTGCTCCTCTGCACACGCTCACATCCACGCCACACACACTTCTTGTCATCGGTGTTTTTTAAACTGATAAAGGTGCATTCTCAGTAAACGTGTGTGGAGAAATCCACGCCTGCTGGTGGATGGACACAGTTTGCTGTTTCTTCAGCGGGAAATACTTTATTACTGATTTTTTTTGTTTTGTTTTGTTTTGTTGTTTTTTAAATAACAAAACCCAGCAGTCTCCACCCGGCCCGTCGCGTCGCGGTGAAGAGAAACCAGACGAGACACAAACAGTACGGGGAAGTGGGGATTTTTTAAAACGTTTCTTTTTTTTCCATATTTGGGTTGGACTGTTCCTTTAACTCCTGGAAACCTGGATGCCTGTCAGAGTTGTTGTGTTTAAATGCTTGTGAAAGGCGTCGGACAGCAGCCTGGAAATTAGCTTAAAAAAAGAGACAGAAATTTGGAAAAAAAAAAAAAAAGACCTGAGATTAAGCGACTCCAAAAAATATCCTAAAAATGACAACAACAATAATAAGACCTGACAATTAAACAAAACACATAACATAATTTAAAATATACAATTATAAAAATAGTTTTCTGGGCATTATTTTTCCCGTATTTCAGGTCATTTTCTTTTCTGTGACTATTTTTTTTAAACATGTCGAGGTCATTTCTTGCTCGGCTGCGTGTTGTTGCTCTGGTTTTGTTTGAACACATGAAGTCTGCCGGGCTTCCAGGTTTCAGAGGCTCAACCTGCTGCACGGCGGCGGTGCAGTGCATTATGGGATGCGTCTGGGTCGGCGAGCTTGCGTCCTGTCCTGTCCTCCGGCTGTCCACATGTAAATACAGAGCTGTCCTCTCCCTGTCCACTTCCTGTTGAAGTGTCTGTCGCTTTTATTTTTGTATTTCTGTCTGCAGTTTGTGTGCTGTAATCTTCTGATGAGTGTTTTGGAATAAAAACAACTGGATTCTCACTCCAGACTCTTTTGTGATTCGTTTTGATTTTTCACTGCAGGAGGGAAAAAATAATGACAAGAACTATGGAAATATTAAATAATCTTAATATTATATTCAATAATAATCAGATGCCTTTAAACATGAGCAAAATCACTTAAGTTCTTTAAAAAAAAAACAAAAAAAAAATGCATATAATCAAGAAACGACCTGAAAAGCTGCGAAAGTAAAAACAAAAATCACAGAACATGATCAGAAAATTACTAGTCAAGTAGCACAAAATTACCAGAAAGATATCAAAACAAAAAAAAAAAAAAAAAACATTACCAAGTTATATCTATCTATAGTCTGATGGATTATTTATTTATTTTTCTGTCTCTAATTTGGCAGTGACCTTTTTCCCTGCATGTTTTTGATAGAAATCCAGGTCTCAGCTGTTTCGGGTCTCAAAGGGTTAAATAGTTTGGACGTTTGGACTCTGGAACGTGCTGAGATTAAACCAGAGAGGAGAAAATGCTGAAATGTTCCCTCAGAGACTTTCTGCCTCTCATGAAATTAAACTCTTCCTCGTTTTGCTGAGGGTCCCCTCAAGGAACCTTGAGGACCCCCTGGGGGGTCCCGGACCCCACTTTGAAAACCAGTGTTTCAGACAAACGGGCAGCAGGTTACAGATGTGAAGAGTTCAACCAGTTTCCTGCTTCCTTACATAAGAGGCCTGATCTGTTTAAAGCACATAATCCCACATTACTGGGTAATCTGTAATCCTGCAGCGGGCACACAACACAAAGCTTCATTATTCCCCGACGAGTCGTTTTGTTTTGTGAGGAAACGCCGGGGTCGATGAATCGTTCGTGTTTATTTTAGTGAAATCTTAAGATAATTTTCCTGGTGTCACTGGGATTAAAGCCGTGAAATCAGCTGATGATGGAAATGTTGGGTTTCCTTCCTGTGTGTCCACATGGTGGCGCTGCAGCTCTGTCACAACACACCACACACACACTGCCTCTGCAACGGCCTTTCTTTAAATGCCCTTTTTCATTTTCCCCTCTAAGAGTAAACTGCACCTTTGACCCGTGTTCTGCAGCGTGTGCGTTCCCACTCTTTTGTCCCAGCTCAGCTCCTGTAGGAAACCTGCTTTATTTAAAGGCCTTGAATGTCATGAAGCTCCGCCTCCAAAAAATATAAATCTGACTCCTCTGACCTGCACGATCAATCACTCCCCTCTGCAATACCTGATCAATACCTGATCAATACAACACAGAGCCATGG